>NC_090651.1:72236460-72536460 GCF_040937935.1 Hyperolius riggenbachi | reverse complement strand
AGAAATCGAACAAGAAAAATGATAAGTGTATGGTCACCTTAAAGGACACATCCAAGGTCTGCAAAAATAAAAAAATCCACTTACCTGGGGCTTCATCCAGCCCCTGCCAGCCGTCCTGTGCCCTCACCACAGCTCCGCTCCACGCTGGTGGCCTGGGGTCCCCTCTGGCACAAGACACCGACTGTGTCTACGCGAGCAGCTCTCAGTCGCCCTGACATCATCCGAATTGTACTATGCAGGCGCAGTAGTTCTGCCTCTGCGCAGAACAGCCCGGATGCCGTCAGTGCGACTCCGTGAACCGCAGGAAGATTCCGGAAGATGCCGACCTGCTGAGGTCGGCCTCTGCACCAGAGGGGGCCGGGAGCCACCAGAGCTGCAGCGAGGGCACAGGTCTGTTGCCAGCGGTTGGAGGAAGCCCGAACTAAGCAGATTTTTTTCCTTGGACCTTCCCTTTAAGGCCTGTGGTGTCAGAGTCTTTTACGTGCGGTTTTTCAGATACCGCGCATTTGTTCAATAGCCAAGTGCATGGAAAAACAAGCATTCAGATTAGTGGAAATTCAGCCTTGCTCTTTCACTCTGCTGGGTAAAATAAATGGTATCATTTTGAACGCTGAGAATCCCGTAGAGCAATTTTAATAAAATCCCTCCATTTTGCAATGTTGTTTCCACAGGGACAGAGCTGGCGTTCCTACTCAGGTCAGAGCCTGTGGCGGTGTGAGGAGCAGTCATCCTCCTGCAGCACATGCAGCTGTTTGTCCAGTCTAGGCCTCAGGCCACTCAATGTTATTACACAATAACTACAGCTTATAAATCAGAGCCTGCTGACCTCCCAGCACTGTGAAAGCATTCAGTGTAACAACCAGCAATAAAACCACAGAAAACGCCATTTATCCAGCAGCCATAGAAGCAAAGCACTTCCCCCACTCTATACAGCAAGTAGGAATAAATCCCACTGCTTATCCAAACCTGTGACTGGCCACCTTTCATCCGTCAGCTCAGCATTGTGACACTGCAGGGACTGGACAGATGTCACTGCAGCCACTCTACCGGGATCACCACAGCTCATACACTGCTAACCTATGAGATTGGTGCCGTGCACAGCTCCATGGCGAAAGCGTTACACACTAACATACTTTAACAAGCATTAAGTATATGTGTATTTAGCAATCTTAAAGGACCACTATTGTGAAAACTGTAAAATTTAAAAATACACGTAAACACATATAAGAAGTGAATTTCTTCCAAAGTAAAATGAGCCATAAACTAAATTACTGTTCTCACAGGTTACTGTCACTTACAGTACGTAGAAGAAATCTGACAGAACCGAGAGGTTTTGGACTAGCCCATATCCTCATGGGGGAGTTCTCAGGGTTGTCATTTTTAAAAGCACTTAGTGAGTGACAGATTCTCTTTCCAACTGCTAAAGTGTGCAGCGAGAAGAGAGGCTGGCCAGCATCACTGTATAAATCCTTTATTGAGAATGTCTTTTATAAAGAATAAAAGCTATGCTGAGAGTCCTCCATGAAGAGACGGACTAGCCCAAATCCTGTCGGTTCTGTCAGATTTCTACTGTCTACTGTAAGTGACAGCAACATAGGAGAAAAGTAATTTATGGCTCATTTTAATCTGTAAGAAACATACTTTTTATTTGTATGTGTTTATATGCATTTTACATTTAAAATTTTTTGCGACAGTGGTCCTTTAACTAAACATTGCTTCTTTGTAGTTAAAAAGAAAAAAGAAGGTTGATGCTTTTATTGTTTGGAAAATAAATAAGTAAAAAAAAAAAAAAAAAATCAACGTAAACACTTTAAGAGGAACTCCAGTGAAAATAATGTTATAAAAAAGTGCTTCATTTTTACAATAATTATTATGTATAAATGATTTAGTCAGTGTTTGCCCATTGTAAAATCTTTCCTCTCCCTGATTTACATTCTGACATCACATGGTGACATTTTTACTGTTGGCAGGTGATGTAGCTGCTGCATGCTTTTTTGGCAGTTGGAAACAGCTGTAAACCGCTATTTCCCACAATGCAGCAAGGTTCACAGACAGGAAACTGCCAGGAGTACCACGGTCCTCAGTTTCTTGTGGGAGGGGTTTCACCACAATATCAGCCATACAGAGCCCCCAATGATCAGTTTATGAAACGGAATAGATTTCTCATGTAAAAGGGGGTATCAGCTACTGATTGGGATGAAGTTCAATTATTGGTCACTGTTTCTCTTTAAAGAGAAACTCTGACCAAGAATTGAACTTTATCCCAATCAGTAGCTGATACCCCCTTTTACATGAGAAATCTATTCCTTTTCACAAACAGACCATCAGGGGGCGCTGTATGACTGATATTGTGGTGAAACCCCTCCCACAAGAAACTGAGGACCGTGGTACTCCTGGCAGTTCCCTGTCTGTGAACCTTGTTGCATTGACAAAAAAACATGCAGCAGCTACATCACCTGCCAACAGTAAAATGTCACCATGTAATAAATGTCAGAATGTAAATCAGGGATTTAAAAGATTTTACAATGGGCAAACACTGACTAAATCATTTATACATAATTATTGTAAAAATGAAGCACTTTATGACATTATTTTCACTAGAGTTCATCTTTAAGGCCTTGCTCACTAAGGCTGAGCATGGGCAGTACAGCCTACTGTCTGAAGAATGTAATATATTACCAGTATTTAGGATACCCAACTTTACATTCATTTTCCTGGTTTGATCGTCAGAAGCACTTCCTAGATCTATATATTGCTATATATTGCTGTTGGTATGTTTAGCCCATCTCCCAGTGATGTTTCGCCTAGGCTATGAGGTCACAAAGCCTTCTCCTCCCAAGTGGTGTTTCTTACCATTTCGGAACACACAAACATACAATCCACAGTGAGGCACTTTCTGACCATTCTCAATCGAAAAAAAGGTTTATTTATGATTTCTTAGACAACCGATCATTTAGATAAAAAAAAATAAAAAAATAAAAAAAACAGTTTGGCTGATATTGTGGTAAACCCCACCCACAGTGTGATGTCATGACAGTTTGTTGTCAGTGAACCTCGTTGCATTGTGGGAAATAACTGTCAAGCAAGCGGTATCTCCCTCTGTGCATAAAACTCTCAGTAACAAACATTCCATACAGCTCACCAGGCAGAACTAAAGAGGTCGCCACAGAGTGATACATTTCAGAATGTAAATCAGGGAGAGGAAAGGGTGAGGACTGAGGAAATATATTACAAGGGGCAAACCCTGACTAAAGAATCTATAAATATTGTAAAAAAATAAGCAATTTATTCATTGTTATTGTCATTACAGTTCCTCTTTAAAGAGACCCAGAGACAAAATAACAGCAGCTCTGATACTTACCCGGGGTTTCCTACCGCACCATAAACACCTCCGAGTCCCACACTGTCCTCCTGTGGTCTGCCGTTCAGCCGCGGTGAGCTCCATTACCAGCCTTGGTGACGTCAGTCTGGGTGGGCAGACCTCCCACGCATGCGCAGTTGACTGACTGGCATCGACTGAGACGGATAACGGAAATCACCGAGGCTGAACGGCAGACCGCAGGAGCACCGCGTGGGACTCAGACATGTTTATGTGGCGGGAGGAAGCCCAGGGTAAGTATCAGAACTGTTAGTTCGTCTCTGGGTCTCTAAGTCCACTTAATCATACAAGCACACTGACACTTGGTAACAATTATAACGTCTGCTATCCTAATGATACAGCAAGAGCAAGCACACAATCAAACAGGAAGCTAATTGTGGCTGCATCTGTTATACATCTTGGTACGCTGACATGAGGCACGTACCCATGTATCCCAGCACCAGAAATGGATGGTAAATCGGCTGTCACATGCACAGTTATTCTGTCTCGAAGGAAACACATCACCTCATTTGCCTTTCTCATAAAACAGAACATGTTCCTTTCTAAAATCAAAACACAGAGCCAGCAAATGCTTCCACAGGAATACAAGAGCACTGGGAGCATGCTCCTGAGGAGACTACCTTAGATGTGAGGTCACGGTGGAAGATCCCCTTGGAGTGGAGGTATGCCAATCCCAAAGCAATGTCCAACGCCAGCTTCACCCGCACCGTCCAAGGCAGATGCTGGTTACTGTCCAGAAGCTGCTCCAGATTTCCGCTGTTGATGTACTGAAACACAAAGAGGTCTAAGGTTAATCCATGACAAAATAAATGACAGGCCAGTCAGTCCAATCTAGGAGCCAGCGTGCACATCTATATGGCTGGCCATCCAATGGTGCCCACAAGGGACGGTCAACAAGATGCAAATAACTCCAAATTGATGCAGATTTCGAATGCAAATCTAAGGCGTTTGAAAATGGACCAATCCAATTACACCTTGGAAGGATATGATGGGTCCATTTTCAAGCTGCATTATATGCATATAAAAAAAAAAATGTGCATAATCTTACATCACACATTCTTAACACCTATGTGGACATGTTTTAGTGCTAGTCAAGTTGAATGGATTCAGCAGGAAACCTCATAGGGAAATTTTGCTAATGTGATTGGGTGGACAGTGTCCTCCTGAACTGCTAGGTTTAAAGTGAATGGGAACCGCATTTTAAAAAAAATGAAGCAAATACTTACCTAAGGAGAGGGAAGGCTCTGGGTCGTATAGAGCCTTCCGTCTCCTCTCTCGGTGCCCTCTATCCTGTGCTGCCCCCCCCCCCCCCCCCGCCCCGTTTCAAACCCCCACCGAAAGGGTATTTGGAAGTCTTCGGGAGCCGTGTCCTCCCGAAGACGTGCAGCTCCATACTGCACAGGCGTGAGCGTGCAAGAGAGCGTGCTTGCGCAGGTGCAGTACAGGGCCACCCTTCTTCAGGAGCACTTGGGCTCCCTGAAGACTTCTGAAGCCTCCTTCGGCTGGGTAAAGAGGTATTTGACTAAATTAGTGAAATACTGCTACCGGGCGAGCCAGCACTGGAACGAGGAGACCAGGAGAGGAGCGGGTAGGCTCTATAGGACCAAGAGGCTTCCCTCTCCTTGGGTAAGTATCTGTCTCATTTCTTTTAAATGCGGTTCCCATTCACTTTAAGGCCAGAAACCCACTAGGAGCGATTTGTAATCGCTAGTGATTTGAAAAAGCTCTTGCTAATGCAATGCTGTGGGGGATTTTTATAAAATCACATCGCTCAAGTGGGATCACACCCATAGCATTACATTAACAAGAGTTTTCAAAACGCTCAGAAAATCGCTCCTAGTGGGTTTCTGGTCTCAGATAGGTTATCATAAACTGTGCCCACACTATTTAGCCAATCACAATACTTTGTGCAGTAGAGGGTGCTGGGATTGGAGATGTTCCCTATGAGGTTTCCTGCCGAGTCCCCTAAACTAGACAAGCATCAATTTTTTGCAGGCAGTTTCAATAATTTTTAATCTTAAAAAAAAAAAAAAGTCAATGCGATACAAAAAATAATAACCACCATTCTGTTTGCAAGCAAATCAAATTGTATGCTGCTTGGAATCAGGCCAGTCAATTACACTGTGGATTCTGATTGGGCCAATTCCAAGCGGCATGCAATTTGCATGAATTTTGCATGCAAGCCAGAATCTTCTGCTTCTCATTGGCCATCGCCATCTGAATAAAACATTAGAATGCCATCAATACAAATGTGTCAATTAGATTATAAGCTATAGAAAAGATTCTGCCCATTCTTATCTTTTCTCTCAATAACTGATAAAAATTTAAATGAGATTGAGTAGGAATTACATTTAGACAATTTTACACCACATGCCTGAATAGACTAGAAAAATGTCACATCTGGAATATTATGTGTGTGGGCACCATACAGGGGACATTGAGGCCGGTTTTACACCAGGCGTGCCGCAACACAAAAAATAAATAAAATCGGCCTTCATATGACCCTGCTTCCCCATGCAGTGCATTCATAACAGAGACATTTCCGCTTACAATGGAATTTCATGGATGGATTTTCATTTTAAATCATAACACAAGGCATAAATTGCAATCAGTGGCAGAGCTCATTTTTATAACTGTATAAACTTCTTGATTGTGGATAACAAAGCTAATACAATAAGAAATAAAAGGCAATAAAATAAGAAAGAAAAATTTAAATCTAAGTTCTTGATCAGCAGTCTCTCCCTGTAGGCCAGACCCCAGGCTGAACTGCAAGCCACAATCTCACAAATCGTAGTCTGCTAATCACTATTTATTGTGCCTTGTATGCAGATTTGTTACAAATTGTCAGTAGTTAAAAACTGGCCCAATCAAATTCGTTTCCTGACAACTTTGACTGGGCACATTCCAAACTGCATTGAATCTGTCAGCAAATGATTGATCATCTGTATTTAATAGTGTAAATCAAGCAGCTTTAGCAGCCCTTTGAACACGGCCTGCTTTTATCTCCATCAGCACTGCTGTCCATGGCTGTGGAGTCAGTCATTTTTGGGTACTTGGAGTTTGAGTCGGATGATTTTTGTACCCACTCCATAACCCTGCAAAGGCTGTGGAGTAGGATACCCCGAGTCAGTGGCTTCCATAAACGGAGAAGTCAGAGTCGTATTATTTTTGTAGCGACTCCACAACCATGCTACTGTCACTAAAGGAGCTAATTTTTAGCAGTAGAAGCTTCCTCTGACAACGCAGTAACTTTTGCACACAGACTGCTAAGTTATCAGGCAGTATATTTAGAGTTGGATTTTAGTAACTCTTTAGTAACTCATTAGTATCTTATATAGGCTCACCTTCTCATTCAGGGGGAAAAAAAATATAGCAATAGAAAGTGCAACTATCTGCATAAATGATTTACCGGTACTGTTCTAAAGGGGAGAAAAAAAAAAGAAAAAAAACACAAACTTGTGACTAATGCCACCTACATGCAGCTTGATATCAGGCCAACCAAATGTTTTTCTTTCTGTTTTTTATTGGCTCAATTTCAGTCTATTGCCCAATACACCCGGTACGGATCCGATTGATAAAATCCGTCATGTCCAATATTGCTCCAGATCGTTTCTGCGCTCGATTTCTAATAGCAGTGACCCAGTCACTGCCGCATAACGCCAGTCCTGCACTCCCTTCACTGGCTACCTATAGAATGGAGGGTCCTATTCAAGATGGGCCTACTGACATTTAAATCACTGAATAATCTGGGCCCTGGATACATGAAAGAAATGTTACAGCTGCGAAGCAATCCCTGCAATCTCAGATCCACAGATTCTAATAATCTAGTCATAACCAGAGTCCACTTGAAAACTTTTGGTCCCAGAGCCTTCTGTCATGCTGCCCCTATGTTTTGGAACTCCTTACCTCAACAGATCAGGACAGCTCCATCCCTGGACGTGTTTAAAGGGAACCTAAACTGAGAGGGATATGGAAGTTTTCTTTTAAACAATACCAGTTGCCTGGCAGTCCTGCTGATCGCTTTGGTTGTAGTAGTGGCTGAATCACACACCTGAAACAAGCATGCATCTAATCCAGTCTGACTTCAGTCAGAGCACCTGATCTGCATGCTTGTTGAGGGGCTGTGGCTAAAAGTATTAAGGAGACACAGGATCAGCAGGAGAGTCCGGCAACTGGTATTATTTTACAAGGAGAAAACCATATCCTTCTTAGTTTAGGTTCCCTTTAAATCCAGACTGAAAACCCACCTGTTCAGTTTGGCATTTGCAGAAATATAACTTTTGTTGTGTGAATACTTCATCCTACTACCAATTACTGAATCTGAGAGAGACTAAGCGCTTTGAGTCCTATGGGAGAAAAGCGCTATAGAAATGTTATTGTATTATTGTATACTGAATGGAAAAAGAGAAGAAAAACTGAATGAAGAGAACCGAGCGCAGAATAGGAGTGCAGAATCAAGCAGGAAAAAAAGCGGTCGCAAAATCGCACGGAAAATCTTACCATGTGTACCTAGCATGAGCCCTCGTTCACAGTTAGCATATACATTGTATTAATTTTTTTAATAAAAACAAAACGTGCCATTACATTAAATATCAATACAACAGCACCGATCCCAAGAGATGAGGAGGAAAGGAGATACAGGAGGAAGAAAGAAGAAAATAAGGCCCCCAACCAACCAAGAATGTCTCATTCACTGTAAAGGTAGCCATACATCTAGCGATTCTGATTCAAACAAAGTGATCAACTTTATTGGGGAATAGACGTCAGTATAGATGATCAAAAGTCGATCGACTAGTGACCCAAACACTACAAACTATTCCTATGCGATTCACCTTCACAGATCGATCTGACCAATGTTGCGCCTCCATGCTCGGAATGCAAAAATCGATTGAATGATATGTGAATAGTAGCGGATTCCTGTGTGAGCGACCGATATCTTGCATCCTGCTCGATCAAGTAAGCTGCTCGATTCGACATAACAAACAGCCACTTTTCATTGATTGGGAATTCTGGAACACTCGATTTTGTCTCCATTCGATAAAATTATCGAATCGAATGGTCGACCGTACTGCAAAATCACTAGATGTATGGGCACCGTTAGACGTTGCTTTGTACCAGTCCCTTATAACGCGGCTTACCACACTGCACTACCAATGCCACAGTCACAGTGCGGAGGATGTGCTTCTGTACAATGGATGGTGGTATGGCAACACACTGCAAGCAGTGCAATGCTGGTAAACGCAGAAGTGAAGCATACTTTTCATTGACTGTATGCTTCACTGTACCCGACGCAACGCGAGCATAACATGCGGCGCCGCTGTCCTGCTGTCAAAGGTAACACAACACCCACTGTGAACCTACCATTAAAGCAGACCTGAACTCAGACCTTCCTTTATGCTCTAAAAGATAAATAACAGCATAATAACCTTTAAAGAAAAAACATTTTTGTTACAGCCGATAAAAATCCTGCAATAAATAAGCAGTGTCTACTTCCTGCTTTCGTGGAAGCAGACACAGGGTTAGCATCCTGTGTTTACAAATTACAAATTGTAGAAGTTTTGTAGTGGACAGCACTCCCCAATCTTGTAGAAACGGTGTGCCAGGTCAATAGGTCCAGCAGCATTCAAGACCCAGTGCAGTAACGTGAAAGTTGAAGACCGGCACCATCCAGTAATTATAGCTCAATTTTATTAAATTCAAAAAGACAGCATGACATCTAAACGACGTTTCGGAGGAAGAACCTCCTTTATCAAGTTCCTGTCAGTGTCTAAAATATATCATAATAAACTCTCTTTAAATACCTAACACCATGGGCTATTCACCAATCACATCTCTAGTGTCGCCTATGGCGACCAATCCCCACTCATCTCGCACATGCGGACCTGATGGGGAACTATCTTGTGCGTATAAGATGTGCGCACAAACTTTGGAGCTCGCCAGACGGCAGGGCGGAGAAGCGTAACCAAGGTTACGCTTCTCCGCCCTGCCGTCTGGCGAGCTCCAAAGTTTGTGCGCACATCTTATACGCACAGGAACTTGATAAAGGAGGTTCTTCCTCCGAAACGTCGTTTAGATGTCATGCTGTCTTTTTGAATTTAATAAAATTGAGCTATAATTACTGGATGGTGCCGGTCTTCAACTTTCACGTTACAAATTACAAATTAGCTGCTCTACCGAGGCAGCCAGTTGACACCACTGAGAGATCAAATTACAAACTAGTGCTTTGTCGAAGATGAGGTTGAATTAGACTGGCTAAACCAGGCATGGGCAAACTCGGCCCTCCAGCTGTTACAAACTACAAGTCCCACAATGCATTTGCCTTTATGAGTCATGACTGTGGCTTTCAGACTCCTGCAATGCATTGTGGGACTTGTAGTTCCTTAACAGCTGGAGGTCCAAGTTTGCCCATGCCTGGGCTAAACTCACTAAATACATACGGAGTGCACTTCTCTATGTTTTCCTTTTTGTCCTCTGCAAGAGTTCAGGTCCACTTTAAAGGACAACTGAAGTGAGAAGCGTATGGAAGCTGCCATATTCATTTCCTATTAAATAATACCAGTTGCCTGGCAGCCCTACTGATCTATTTGGCTGCAGTAATGTTTGAACAACATCAGAAACAAGCATGCAGCTAATCTTGTCAGATCTGACAATGATGTCAGAAACATCCGATAAGCTGCATGCTTGTTCAGGGTCTATGGCAAAAAGCATTAGAGGCAGAGGATCAGCAGGACTGCCAGGCAACTGGTATTGCTTCAACCACTTAACGACCGCCTAACGCCGATCGAGCGGCCTTTCCATGCCAGTTCACGGTGACTGTCTCCGTGAACAGTGTGCGAGCTGCCGATCGCGGCTCGCACGCATAATGTAAACATCCGGGGAAGAAATCCCTGCTGTTTACATCACACGGCGCTGCTGCGCAGCAGTGCCGTGACGTAGATCGGCGATCCCCGGCCTCTGATTGGCCGGGGATCGCCGGCATCTGATAGGCAGAAGCCTATCCTATCAGGCGCAGGACGGAACTCCGTCCTGCGCCACTCACAGGGTAAGGGAGAGGGAGGGAAAGCCGGGGAGGGCGGAAAGCGCTGCGGAGGGGGGCTTTGAAGAGCCCCCCCGGAAAGTGCAGGCAGCCGGCGGCGATCAGACCCCCCAGCAGGACATCCCCCTAGTGGGGAAAAAAGGGGGGAAGTCTGATCGCCCTGGCTATTTCCTGATCGGTGCTGTGGGCTGGAGAGTCCACGCAGCACCGATCAGAAGAAAATACCCTGGTCCTTAAGTGGTAAGGAAATAAATATGGCAGCCTCCATATCCCTCTCGTTACAATTGTCCTTTTAGATTTATATAATGCAAGCTGGAATTATTTGCATTTCACTGACCACCTCAGGATTATTGCTGCCCACTCCAGGATGTTCAATATGACAGCATGTCATCAAGCGGAGTTGTTCTAACACTGCTAGGAATCATGGGAAGCATAGCCTTGTGTCGAACTGATAGCATCAACTCCATGCATTAGCCTTACTGCTAATAAAGTGTAGTCTAAGAGAGGCGATGCTATAAGGATGTTAGAAATGTTATGGCATCTGCAAGCTTATTTAAAAGGGAAACTAATCAGAATGGTGAAGGATGTAAATGTGGAATGCCCAGTGTTACTCCT
Source organism: Hyperolius riggenbachi (assembly GCF_040937935.1). Lineage (NCBI taxonomy): Eukaryota > Metazoa > Chordata > Amphibia > Anura > Hyperoliidae > Hyperolius > Hyperolius riggenbachi. Next base: position 72,525,430 of record NC_090651.1, on the reverse strand, counting down.
TATCTGAAACTGTATAACGTCCCATTTTGCCCCAGTTATCTCTGCAGCACTGTATATAAACAAGGCTCAGTAGTGCAGAGACAGACTCAACGTTTACAATGAAATGCTTCAGCTCTAGCCATGCTAATGGTGTCACTGCAATCCAGACATGAAATAGCCCAGCTAGCGGGATTAACGTGAAAACTGATCACTGCGTCTGCCATTAAAGCAGGTGGCAGACCTCCGGAGACTCGGTCCAGACTGTCAGCTGAAATAACAGTGGCCAAACTGCCAGATGCCCCCCCCCAAAAAATCCCACTCTGTATAAAGGAGCAAATTGTGGATGTGCCATTTATTTTATGAGAACCGGTTCCCAGAAAACTTGTCATGCACAGCAGCACGTGCCCCCTCCCACCCTAATACAGCCATGTGATAGCAGCCACTGCATGTACCGGCCAGCATGGCTTGTTTGTTTACAGTGCTGACAGTGTTATGGTACCCATACACGGTACAATAAAAACGTTCAATTTGCCCGGTTTTTCATCCAAAACAATCGACCCCCCCCCCAAAAGATTATTTTTGGCTTTCATGAAGAAAAACAAACAATTATCGCGTTTTTTTCAATAAAGATCTGAACATGTTGGAAAAATCTTTATATTCAATCTAACGGAATAATCGAACAAAATGATCTAATCGATGGAAAGATGGAAATGAGGCCTTCAGTTTTACAAGCACACGTGTCCTGGCATTTGCAATGTATTACAAAGAGACAGAGCACTATAAATTCCATTTCTCTGGACCAAGTAATGAACACTAAACAAGAAGAAAGTAGTCCATGATCCAAATACAACAACTACGCACATGTATAAAAAATATATAATGGTTTATTAAAGGACTTATCCCAAAAATTAAAAACAACAAATGTACTGCCTAATTGGCCAGATGGGGTATCCAAATGTACAAATCCATAAATATACGTTCATATGAAGTGCCAAAAACCTCGGTAGGTATAAATAAGGGATATTAAAGAATCATGTGCAAGTCCTGAGATGCTGTCTGCTGCTCCAACTGTATATGCAGACAGCAACTGGGTACATGGAGCAATAACCAGTGGGAAAAATACACAGACAATGGTATGGAAAATAATGCTGGTAATAGCCTTACCGAGCTGCAGCACCGTCACCCCCAAGTCCAAAAACGCAGAACAGACCTCACATGTATCGCACCTCAACAGATGCTTCTTCGGAGACATTTGCAATGTCACTTATTTTATAATGTAAGTTGACTGCTAATGTTTTGCTGTGTTACCGGTGTATCATAAGCAATGCCAGTTGCCTGGTTATCTAGATGAGCCTCTGCCTCTAATACTTTTAGCCATGGACCCTGAACAAGCATGCAGCAGATCAGGCGTTTCTGACATTGTCAGATCTAAAAAGATTAGCTCCATGCTTGTTTGTGAGGTTATTCAGACACCACTGCAGCCAAATAGACTAACAGGACTACCAGGCAACTAGTATTGTTTAAAAGAAAATAAATAGGTCAACCTCCATATCCTCCTCACTTCAGTTGGCCTTTAAGAGTTTTGCAGTGGACCAAGTGATTCTGCAAACATGGACTAGATGTATAAAAACATTCTATTCGATGGCACATTGAAAACCCTCAACTTGGAAACTTGGACCTATTGAGCGATAGGCCAGGGCGTCGATAAGCTAGTAAAACAAACATTTGTGAATGTACAGCCATGTGCGCACAGCTACGGTGCTAAACACACACACACACACACACACACACACACACACACACACACACACACACACACACACACACACACACACACACACACACACACACACACACACACACACACACACACACACACACACACACACACACACACACACACACACACACACACACACACACACACACACACACACACACACACACACTTCAAAGCGGGACTGTCACCATAAAAATCAAATTTCAACAGCAACTGGTCTGAATGTAGTAAACGATAAAGATGCTAATCCTGCATTCAAAACTTTTTCTGTTATGGTTTGGAGTTATCACATACCTTAGGAGCACTGGCCCTTTAATAGCCATTATCATTCAGTTGCATGCTGGGGGTTCTTTTTATCTGTAATTTATTCCTCCTCTTCCCTTTATTTCCCTGCCTAGCTGCCTGAAACATGATCTTCTGCTCACTTGTGTTTACAAGCAAGGCTGAGGTGACTCAGCGAGTGGAGGAGAAAAAAGGAAAAAAAAAAAGTTGAGGGAAGAAATGACATCAGTATTTAGCCTCAAACTGTGGGCAAAAGACATGGTTCCCACCAGGAACAGAATTCTCTTCATTTACTATATAAAATTCACTGAAATCAAAACGTGGACAGTACAATACATGTGTTATGTAAGTAGATCAAGTATTCACCTACTTGTATATGTATTTTTTTCCAGGCATAGTATGGCTAATCCTCCTGCTTTAAAGCAAACCTGTGAGTTTTGCTTACGATCAATTTACATACTTGCCCCAGGAGGCAGATCCTCCAGAGGCTCCCCCCATCCGCCTAGCAGATCCAGTGCTGGGACCTATGAAGTAACAGCCTCACTGCACCTGCACAGTACAACGGACCTGATCGGGTTCGGCTTTTTCTGTCAAAGCCTGAGCGGCTTCATGTTACTGAGCATGTGCAGCCATCGACCAGCACTAGTCAATGGTTTATGGCTCGACCCATCAGGGGATCAACAATAAACAAACATTGTCGCTGTGGAAGAGTGGACACATCTGCAATAGTGGCAGTACTTTTGATGCGGCCCAGGGGTGGGCTAAGGCCTTGTTCATACCAAAATACTGTACATAAAGCGCAATAAAAAGGTATGTCAAAAAATACATGTTCTTTCTGTTTTATCTTCAGTAGGGTGCACAGTTCCATTACACTTGTGTTTCTTTAAGCAGTAGGATTAGCCATACTATGCCCGGGAAAAAAAAACACATACAGTGGGTTTTTAAAAGTATTCGGCCCCTTTGAAGTTTTCCACATTTTGTCATATTACTGCCACAAACCTGAATCAATTTTATTGGAATTCCACATGAAAGACCAACACAAAGTGCTGCACATGTGAGAAGTGGAACGAAAATCATACATGATTCCAAACATTTTTTTTACAAATAAATAACTGCAAAGTGGTGTGTGCATAATTATTTGCCCCCCTTTGATCTGTGTGCAGTCAGTTGCCTATAGACATTGCCTGATGAGTGCTAATGACTAAATAGAGTGCACCTGTGTGTAATCTAATGTCAGTACAAATACAGCTGCTCTGTGAGGGCCTCAGAGGTTGTCTAAGAGAATATTGGGAGCAACAACAACGTGAAGTCCAAAGAACACACCAGACAGGCCAGGGATCAAGTTATTGAGAGATTTATAGCAGGCTTGGGCTACAAAAAGATTTCCAAAGCCTTGAACATACCACGGAGCACTGTTCAAGCGATCATGCAGAAATGGAAGGAGTATGGCACAACTGTAAACCTACCAAGACAAGGCCATCCACCTAAACTCACAGGCCAAACAAGGAGAGCGCTGATCATAAATGCAGTCAAGAGGCCCATGGTGACTCTGGACGAGCTGCAGAGATCTACAGCTCAGGTGGGAGACTCTGTCCATAGGACAACTATTAGTCATGCACTGTACAAAGTTAGCCTTTATGGAAGAGTGGCAAGAAGAAAGGCGTTAACAGAAAGCAAAAGAAGTCCCGTTTGCCACAAGCCATGTGGGGGACACAGCAAACATATGGAAGAAGGTGCTCTGGTCAGATGAGACCAAAATGGAACGTTTTAGATGAGACCAAAATGGAACGTTTTGGCCAAAATGCAAAACGCTATGTGTGGCGGAAAACTAACACTGCACATCACTCTGAACACACCATCCCCACTGTCAAATATGGTGGTGGCAGCATCATGCTCGGAGGGTGCATCTCTTCAGCAGGGACAGGGAAGCTGGTCAGAGTTGATGGGAAGATGGATGGAGCCAAATACAGGGCAAACTTGGAAGAAAACCTCTTGGAGAATGCAAAAGACTTGAGACTGGGGCAGAGGTTCACCTTCCAGCAGGACAATGACCCTAAACATATAGCCAGGGCAACAATGGAATGGTTTAAAACAAAACATATCTATGTGTTAGAATGGCCCAAAGTCCAGATCTAAATCCAATCGAGAATCTGTGGCAAGATCTGAAAACTGCTGTTCACAAACGCTGTCCATCTAATCTGACTGAGCTGGAGCTGTTTTGCAAAGAAGAATGGGCAAGGATTTTAGTCTCTAGATGTGCAAGGCTAGTAGAGACATACCCTAAAAGACTGGCAGCTGTAATTGCAGCAAAAGGTGGTTCTACAAAGTATTGACTCAGGGGGCCAAATAATTACGCACACCCCACTTTGCAGTTATTTATTTGTAAAAAATGTTTGGAATGAGGTATGATTTTCGTTCCACTTCTCACATGTACACCACTTTGTATTGGTCTTTCACGTGGAATTCCAATACAATTGATTCAGGGTTGTGGCAGTAATGTGACAAAATGTGGAAAACTTCAAGGGGGCCGAATACTTTTGAAACCCACTGTATATAAGTAGATAAATACTTGATCTACTTACATAACACATGTATAGTACTGTCCATGTTTTGATTTCAGTGAATGTTATATACTAAATGAAGAGAATTCTGTTCCTGGTGGGGCCCATGTCTTTTGTCCACAGTTTAGGCTAACTTGTGATGTCATTTCTGCCCTGTACTTTTTTTCTTTTCTCCTCCAATGGCTGAGTCACCTCAGCCTTGCTTGTAAACACAAGTGAGCAGGGGGATCAGGTTTCAGATAAGCAGCTGGCCGGGAAATAAGGGAACAGGATGAATAGATTATAGATAAAAAGAACTCCCAGCATGCAACTGTTTGGCACTGACTACTAAAGGGCCAGTGCTCCTTAAGTATATGATAACTCCAAATCATAACAGCAGAAAAAGTGTTGAAAGTTTTGAATGCAGGATTAGCATCTTTATCACTTAATACGCTCAGACCAGTTGCTGTTGAAATTTTATTTTTATGGTGACACTCTCTTAAACCCAATAGTGTGTACAAAAGCAAGCAAGCAAACGCTGCCAATTACTCAAAGGATCCAGATCAAACTCCTAACTCTAAAGGTGGGTACACACGTCAGATAAAAGTATTTGGAAAATGAAAGATCACAGACCAATTTTACCCCCTTTCATGTAGTATGCGAGCCACACTCTACAGTCTATTCTATGGAGCTGAACTCCCCATCAGATAAAAATCTTTGAAAGTTGCAGCACACAAAGATGCTGTACACATGCAACAGATCAGTATCTGCAAAAGATCTGTTCCTGCAAAAGATCCGTTCCTGCAAAATGCATTCATAGTCTATGATATCTGCAGATCCTCATACACACCTTGTTTAATGGACATTCATCTGCAGATCAGACAATTATCTGCCGATCTGAAGATCCAACCTGGTGGATCTGATCTACAGAGAATTGTCCGTTAAACAAGGTGTGTATGAGATCTGCAGATATCATAGACTATGAATGCGTTTTGCAGGAATGGATCTTTTGCAGGAACAGATCTTTTGCAGATAATGATCTGTTGCATGTGCACAGCATCTTGCAAAGATTTTATCTGATGAGGAGTTCAGCTCCATAGAATAGACTGTAGAGTGTGGCTCTCATACTACATTAAAGGGGGTAAAATTGGTCTGTGATCTTTCATTTTCCAAAGACTTATCTGACGTGTGTACCCACCTTAAGCTCCCCTGCTTACATTTATTCATTTATCTCCAGATACCATCCCCCTTCTAGAATCTTCAATCCTCCCACGAGACCCTCTTATCCTAGAACATTCCCTCCCATCCATATGCAGCCCCCTCTTCAATGTGCATCATCCCTATACCGTAGCCCCTCTCTTTCATGAACAGCTCCCTTGGGCATCCCAGCTTCCCTTTTTCTGTTGCTCCCCATTTTCAGCCTCCTCTTTCATATGTAGCAACCCCTCTTCCATATCCAAGTGCCTTCATGGGCTGCAGCCGCACAAGGCCCGTGCCTCTGTGTCCTTTGGCCCTGGTGACTGCATGACGTGGAACCACAATAGTGTAAGCTTCTCAGCAGTAAATTATGTAAATACTCAGGCTTTCTAAGAAGAACTTCGATCCATTTCTACTCAGCTTGGCAAAACTTTGGCACCAATTAAATTGCATCAGGTTGTGCATGCATCCGTATAATAAGATTATGGCGACTGTGGTGGGGCAATGGAGTGGAAGCTCCTCTGGGATACAAACCTAGGGTAATGGCTCAGTGCACCTTTTATATCCCTGTGGTCCATACCATAAAAACGAACATTATTCTTTTTACTCAGATTTCTTTTTCTGTGACGGCTACTGGGAGAAGGGCATCTGGAATGTGTGAGACTGGCAGCCGTAGTTCACTGCACACCATCACTCCTTGTAGGATATTTAATCCAAGAGCCACAAAACAGAATATTAACTCCATGTTTTCTTAATGTGGTGTTTTCTTATCAAGGCAAACTGTTGTGCTTGGCAAGGAGGGAGAAGCCTGTGTGTAGGAAATTTCCACACCACACACTCCCCGAAACACCTCATAGTAATGGTATGTTGTAGAAGGTACACACTATATTACACAGGAGCCTGTGGCAAGCAGCAGCATAGCTGACCAGTTAGCGCTCCTGTCTTATTCATTAGAATAAAGACAATACTTCCGTCAGCAGGCAGGAGGTCCACATGCCCAATGACCAGGCTACCATGTGTAGACTAGGCCAGGCACTGGATAGTGACGTATACAGAAATGATGGGCCCCTTTTACACTTGCTGTGTTGCATTGCCTCCACCAAACGCACCTCATCGCAATGGCTATAAAAAAGTTAATGGAACAGGTTACACTTCTTGCGATGTGCTGGAAGTGGTCTAGCTGATGCAGAAGCTGCAGCGCATTACCGCGCACAACGCCAGAAGCAATGGACGCCAATGGTAACCTGCACATTTTTGGCATGTGCGCATGATTCAGATGACGTGCTTCCTTTCCAGCAGTGTAAACATGACTAAAGGGGGAGACTTTTTGAAGGCAGGTTGTATCCAAGTTCCCTGTCAACGCAGTCTGACACATATACTAAAGTGTGTGTAATAGTGCAGGGCGATGCGGCAGCCATATTGCCACATACAAATCACATCACACCAAGTGTAAAAGGACAGTAAAATGACAAACTTTGGCTTATATTTCAGTACTGTAATGCAATAGGGCAGCCTTTCTCAACCTTTCTACCCTGGAGGAACTCTGCAAATACATTTCTGATCTCGAGGAACCCCCACATTTATTTTGCAGGAGACATGGTCTTTAAAAGTATGTGTGGCTGTTAATTTCACTACCCCCATTATACTGTCTCCTGAACCCCAATTTGGTGCTTCTTGTTACCGCACTCCCTATTATAATGTGCTCTATCATACTTCCCCCCCCCCCCCCCACGATGGGGAAAATGCCAAGGAACTCCTGCACAGTACTCATAGAACCCTGGTTGAGAAAGCCTGCTATGAGGAATAGAGCAGCTCTACCCAATTTCAGATGGCACTGCCACACAGAAACAAGATGCTAACTAGATACTGGCTCAAAAAAATCCATCCAGACAAATTGGTTGTATAGTTAGGAAGAGGAAAAAAAAACAACCTTACTCTGTCAAGAAAAGATCTCACAGGCAAATGATCCTACTCACAGGTACCTTCACAACTCTATGACTTGATGATCAAGTGCATCAGTTTCCTAAGTTTGCTTGTGTTCCTTTCTTACAACATACTGAAATTACTGGCTTTTTACCACATTGGCACTAACAGTAGCTACAGTATACACTTCTAAATCTGTAGAAGATGAGGTAATCAATATCTACCCAACAATATAGTTTACCATCTAGCACCAGCAAACGTTAGTTAAAAATTAGATCAGATTTCTGATTAGGTTTTGACTTAACTGCCATAGCTGACATCTTTGTTCAACTTGATCAACTCACCACTGCTGTCCACAGTCACCTTGCTCTCCTATCACCACGAATTGTAAAAGAATGGTCATTCCCAATCTGTTTGTTCAATATTCCCTTAGGGCATTCACAGAGAGACCATGTTTGAAAGATGGTGTGTATGTAGGTCAGGGTTTGTATGGAATTTCTGCTGTCTTCTTCCAACTTCAAAATACATACTGTAGGGTTGTCTGGTTCACCCCTCAAACTGGCCATGTACAGACTGCAATATCAGCTTGTATGCCAAGCTGAGGGGCAGTTTAGTTAATGTATGTCAACTGTTTAAAGCACGAAGGGAAACCAAATAGAACGGTACAAACGTAAATAAATTAATGGAAGAAATCTGAATGTATTTATTTACTATTTATTATCGGTAGGTAGAAATTAAATTTAAGAGTAATCATCAGCAAGAAGTCACTGAATCAATGGTTTATGTAACAAACAAAAATTACATTTATCCTACGACAATAACAAAATTGAGGGCTTTATTACGATGTGGGAGATCTGGATCGACTGCAAGGACTTGCTCATTCCATTGCTTGAGATGAACATAGTCGGACTTTGTGGAGCCTGTTGTCGTGGTTTTTGGTTGCATACATCGCCCTGTGTGTTCTTCAAACTTAAATTTTCACCTACCCATATTTTTCCATGGAGTATGTGAAGCTAGTGCTCTGTTCTGTTATAATGGTTTATGGTTGTGCCTGGTTTATCACTTAGGTTTCCTCATTTTCAATCCATGAATGAAAAGTCTCACCTTCACAACAGTACTTACTCTCTTCCCAGTTGAGCATTCATTTTTTTCCCTAGAAACAACTTTTCAGGAACCTGCCATTTTGACTCAATTACTTCCTGTATACAGGATGTTACCGCAAGACACCTGTAATCTCAGCTGGCATGTACTCCTCTACACATGATGTATTTGGATGGGTTTAATCTTGTTTTTGCTAAAGTCTTTAAAGTGAACCAGAGACGAAGCACCCTCATGTATTTCACCATATATATCAGTGGGAAGATTAGAGAAAACGCCTACCCTGCTTTCTGTTTCATCCTACACTGCTCAGCCTTGCCTGTTATCAGCCCTGATAAAATCCCTGACTGAGCATTCAGTCTGGCTTTGCTCAGGAATCATTATAGCTGAGTGTCTTCTCTGATGTTTTTTCAAGCCCAAGCCCACCCCCTTCTGGCTCTGCTATAATCATTCCTGTGCAAAGCCAGACTGAATGCTCAGTCGGGGATTTTATCAGGGTTGATAACAAGCAGGCTGAGCAGTGATGAATGAAGAAGACAGCAGGGTAGGTGTTTTCTCTAATGTTCCCAGTGATCTATATGGTAAAATACATGAGGGTGCTTTGTCTCTGGTTCACTTTAAAGAGACTCCGTAACAAAAATTGCATCCTGTTTTTTATCATCCTACAAGTTCCAAAAGCTATTCTAATGTGTTCTGGCTTACTGCAACACTTTCTGCTATCACAGTCTCTGTAATAAATCAATGCATCTTTCCCCTGTCAGACTTGTCGGCCAGTGTCTGGAAGGCTGCCAAGTTCTTCAGTGTTGTGGTTCTGCTATGAACTCCCCCTTTCAGGCCCCTCTCTGCACACTGCCTGTGTGATATTTAGATTAGTGAAGCTTCTCTCTGCTCTCGTATCTTTTACAAGCTGGATAAAGTGTCCTCTGAGCTGGCTGGGCTTTCACATACTGAGGAAATTCAGACAAGGGCAAAGCTGTTTGCAGGAAGAAAAGAGCAGCCTGAAACTTCAGTGCATGAGAGCAGAAGAGGGACAGAAACACACAAATGATCTCTTGAGATTCAAAAGGAAGGGTGTATACAGCCTGCTTGTGTATGGATGTATTTTGTATGTGTGGACATACTGTACATCAACCTACTTCCTGTTTTGGTGGTCATTTTGTTTGTTTATAAACAAACTTTTTAAAACTGTGTTTAACCACTTTTAATGCGGCGGGGAGCTGCGAAATTGTGACAGAGGGTAATAGGAGATGTCCCCTAATGCACTGGTATGTTTACTTTTGTGCGATTTTAACAATACAGATTCTCTTTAAGAAAAAGTTTTATTAACAAAAAAATCTACAGGACTGTTCAAAGAATTTTTAAGGTACATTAAGGATTGATGGTGTGGGGCCAACTTTAAAAATGACAGCCTGAGACGTGTGGCAGAGTGGCTGCATGCTCCTGTCAAATGACAGAGGTGTTCCCCATCCTCAACACACATTTGTGTGATAATTAATCATCAACATGTGGAATGTAACAAGCTTGACCAATAAAAATGTCCTGTGTAATAGAATATCTGGCGTTCCGCAGAACAGCTGGGACCTTAAAGCTGTATAACATGCTTGTCACACAAACTGAACCTGGGAGGCTTTTTAAAAGCTGCATGAACTTTGACAGATTTGAACCTACCTTCTATACGCAGAGGCTCAGTGGCATGGAGTAAACATGAATCGAGGAGTTTAAAGTGACCCTCTAGTTAGCTGTGAAAACTGGCATATTCATTTTTAAACTATGCCATTAAAGTGGACCTGAACTCTTGTACAGGACAGAAAGAAAACAGAGAAATGCACCCTGTATGCATTTAGAGAGTTTACCTGGTCTAATTCGACCTCATATGTGACTAATCACCAGTGTAATTTGATGTCTCAGTTGTGTCCACTGGCTGCCTCAGCAGAGCAGCTAATTTGTAAACACAGGGTGTTAACCCTATGTCTGCTTCCATGAAAGCAGGAAATAGACACTACAGATTTATTGCAGTAGTTCTATAAGCTGTAACAAAGAAATGTTTCTCTTTAAAGGTTGTTATGGTATTGCTTATCTTTTAAAGCAGGAGATAAAGTTCTGAGTTCAGATCAACTTTAACCAGGCAGTCCTGATCCTTTCGACTTTAGTAAAGGGCTATATCACATACAGGACTTACGGACGACCCGCCGATACGAAGGGCATGGATTCTGTGTTTCTATGGGAATAAGTAAAAAAAAAATAATTCTTCAAATTGAATTTTTTTAAATCGTTTTTCTCAAAAACTACAAGAAAAAATTGCTTTTAAACTTCAATAAGCAGGTACAGAGGGCAGAGGTGACACAGAGGGGGACACTGGGGGCCCAGAAGAGGTACAGGGGATAAAGATGGCACAGTGTTCTTAAGAACAAATTCAGGTTAAGAACAAACCAACAGTTCCTATCTCGTTCGTTAACCGGGCACTACCTGTACTTGAATCAAGCCTATGGCTGGTGTGGTAATCAGATCACCTTATCTGGGCTAGTTCACACTCGGCGCTTGGAGATTAACTAAAATCTCGGGGGCTCACAATCTAATCCTTACAATAGTCATATCTATGTATGTGTTGTGTAGTGTATGTATCGCAGTCTAGGGCCAATTTAGGGGGAAGCCAATTTAGTTATCTGTATGTTTTTGGGGATGTGGGAGGAAACTGGAGTGCTCAGAGGAAAACCATAGAGATGCGGGGATAACATAGAAGCTCTGTGCAGATAGTGCCCTGGGATTCGAACCGGGCACCCAGCTCTGCAAGCCAAGAGTGCTATCCCACTACGCCACCGTACTGCCGGGTTCCGTTACATGTACAGTGATTGCGTACACACTGTCAGCATCCATGGCACTAAACTGTCCAATGTGAGCCCAGCCTCATCTATGAAAGGGACAGTAGACAATGGTAGGGATTAGATTGTGAACTCCTTAAAAGAGAACCTGAGGTGTGTTTGAAGAATGTGATCTGAATACAGAGGCTGGATCTGCCTATACAGCCCAGCCTCTGTTGGTATTCCAAACCCCCCTAATGTCCCCCTGCACTCTGCAATCAGACATAGATCACAGCCGCGCTGTGCATACTGTGTTTACATATGTAGTGTCAGTCTCGGCTGCTCCCGTGCCTCCTGCAGAGCTCCAGTCCCTCGACCCGATTTTTCTACAGTAAAAAAAAAAAAAGAGAGAAAAAAAAAATCTTAACATTTCCTATTTTAACTGCGGCTATTTTGAAGCCAATTCTGATGTAATTTCCTCCCTTACTCTCCTCTGCCTGATTGTGTATGCATTGCCCACCCTCCACTATAGAAAATGCATTCTCAGCATGAGAAATATTGGCCAGTCAGGAGATGAACAAAGGCATGGGAGGGGAAAACAGGATGGAAAGAGGCTTCAGCCAATCAGACTGCGTTAGTTAAGTCTGACGAGAAAGTAGAGCAGCAAAAAAGGACAACCCAGCATGCCCTGCAACTTCCTTTGTGCAATGTACCAAATAAGAGTCAGGTCAACTGCGGAATTATTTATCAACAAGAAAAGTAATAGTGATTTCAACTTTTGGATTGCCTGGTTAGCATCCTTATTACTTGTTTACCACATAAAGAATTGATTTTTTGATTTTGTACCCGAAAGTTACACGGACTACAGAGACTACAACTTGACTACAGAGTCTGTAAAAGCACTGTGGAAGAGGTCGCACTATATAAAAACCACAATAATAACATGTTCAATCTGCAGCCATTATATTGAACCATCTGGCATGTCTGGAAAAGCACAGCTGGCTGCAGACCAGAAATAGAAATGGTAATTTATAAGAACATTCAATTACAAAACAGCTTGAGTCGCACTGATATGTTAGATCAATTTTTCAACATAAGACAGCCATTTCTCCCATCACAGGCTCACTTCAAAGTGAGATAATCGCCTTGGCAGGAACTGATATATTCCACTTATTTTATTAACAGAATCCTCTTCCTTATGAAACTGACCCACAGTCTCACCCCAAATTCTGCACAGTAACATTAACAAGTGGGTCACCATATAGCAAAGTACGAGACAAATTATTAAAATGATAGTGAGATACAACTAACCAGCAGTTTCCACCAACCAGCACAGTGGTGGAGGCCAATTTCTTAGGCAGTTTGTGGCAGGGCTGTGGAGTTTGTACAAAAATAATCCGACTCCAAATCCTGAGTTTATGAAACCACCGACTGACTCAGACTAAGGAGTTGGTGCTATTTTGAGGCTCTGGAGTCGAATACCTACCAGGGCTGTGGATTTGGTACAAAGATCACCCGGCTGAATCCTTAGTTTATGAAACCACCGACAGGTACCCAACATTACTCCAACTCTTCGACTCCGATTCCAACTCCACAACCCTGGTTTGTAGGCTGTGGACCTGGACTCTTGCACAGGACAGAGGGAAACAGAGAAATGCACCCAGTATGCATTTAGGGCCCTTTTCCACTAGCGGCGATTGCGATGCTGAATCGCAAAATCGCAAACCGCTAGTGATTTTGAAATCGCTACGGTTTGCTTTTTAACATAGGAATCTCGGTAGGTAATTTCCACTACCGTGATTTGTTTTCGCCTCAAGCACGATCGCACCGCGGAGCGATCTTTGCCGCGATTTTGCTATGCAGTGCATTGCATAGCAAAATCGTGAACGCAATCGCCGGGAAGTTTCCTGCACTTGCGATGCAGCAATCGCTAGCGTTTAGCGCTAACGCTAGCGATTGCTAGTGGAAAAGGGCCCCTAGAGAGTTTAGCCTGTCTACTTCCCCCTCATCTATGCCTAAGCACAAGTTGTAATTTGATCTCTCTCCTGTGTCAGCTAACTGCTATGGCAGATAAGCTCATTTGAAAGCACAGGATGTTAACAATATGTCTGCTTCCATGAAAGCAAGTCATAGAAACAAAAGATTTATTGTAGGATTTGTACTAGCTGTAACAGAACAGTTTTTCTTTAAAGAAAACCCACTCCGGGGGACACCTACCTCAGGAGGAGGAAGCTTGTGGATCCTAAGGCGGCTTCCCCCGTCCTCCACCGTCCCGGCAATCCAGCGCCGAACAGCGGGGAACCATCCAACCCAGCAACCCCCCCCCCCTGGAATTTCACAAAAGTTTTTACACTATAACTGTACAGAAAGTCAACTGTATACTTGACACTACCTCTCCCCAATTTGATGCCACATATAGATTCTTCATATGGAAAATACCCAAGAGAGAGTTCCATACTTATAAGGGAATGTTATTCTAACCAGAGGGGAAAAAAGCTCCTTATGTTTAGAGGATTTTGCATAATCTTGTCACAAAGTGAAAGTAAAAGTTACATTCGGACACAGAGCTTGCGGCTGTAACACAGAATGATTTCCCGGAGGTCTGGGCTATTGTGACCTGCACTGTTCTCAGTCTGACAAGCCAGGATAAAGGATACTGTATATTCAGGTGGTAGAAAAACAAGAAAAGTCAAAAGAGAGGGAGAGGGTGGAAAACCATGACAGAAACATGGACCAGAGAGCAGTAAGAAGAGATATAGCAGTAAAGGTGACCATACACTACTCGATTTTGCAGGCCAATTGACCAGCCGATTCGACAGTGTTATCGAGCCAGTGGAAAATTGGTGCTGCATCATGGGCACCCGTTTGATTTTTCAATCTATTTCAGGGTAAAATTGGTCAAAAGGTCAAGCCTGCAATGTTGGTAATATCTCAGTCGCAAGGGCTCCATTGTATGCACGGAGGTGAACAGACAACTATGCCCAGTAAGCAGCGTATAAAGGCTCACCTCTGCGACTCCTGGCCTCCTCCAGTGTCCGCCGTCACAGAGAACCCCAGGGTGCCACATGACTCGGCACATGTTGTGATGTCACACATGCTCCAGTGACTGCAGACGCCGGAGGAGGCCAGAGTTGCACCAGCGGAGAGAGGAGTTTTTATGGGAACCAGGGGTACACATACATTTGGAGGGTGGCCGGCCGGCGAGATGATGGAGGGAGTGGTGCTAGGCCAATTCCTGTTGAAATCTATTGGAAATCAGTGTGCAGTGCATGGACAGGCAACAGATCCCTCTCTGATCCGAAAATCAGAGAGATCTATCTCGTGGTCGATCTGCCCATACAGTAGTAGTTTATGGGTATGTTAAAGGCACATGATTGAATATTCACTTCTAATTGATAAAAAAAAAAATCAGAATAATCAGATTATCAGACAGAAGAGCCTTTGAAGAAATGTCTGTTGATTTAGCATTCCGTTCATATCAATTACTAATCTGAATGATCGATTGACCAAAAGGTAGGCTGGGGTACTAAAAGGTCTAAAAATATAAATGGAATGGCTAAAAATAGGAGAAAGGAAAGAGTTAAAGGACTATTGAAGTGAGAAAAATATGGAGGCTGCCATATTTATTTATTTTTTTCATTTTAAAGAGAGACTAAGCCTAAAAATATTACCTGTTTTTAATAGCCAGACATCTTCAGCATTAATGCCACAGCTGAAACGACTCATCCCCGCGGCACAAGTAGGCATCACCCCAAAATCCCCAGGGCAAATTTCGGGTCTCCCTCCTGTTAGAGGCAGAGCTTTGTGCAGTAGCTCTGCTGCTATTCGCGTCAATCCCCGCGGATCTCCGCCTCCTCCCGACCCTCTCAGTCTTCTTTCACTGAGAGGGGCGGGGAGGCGGAGATTGATGTGACTGAGGCGGAGCTACAGCACAAAGCTCTGCCTCCCCGGGCAGCAAAATCCACGACCTGGAAAGTCGTGGATTTTTACCTAGGGATTTGGGTGTGGTTAAGACCTCGTTTTGATGCGGGAAAGCTGAGTTTTAGCTATGCTGAAAAGGTCTGGCTAATAAAACAGTTAATTTTTGAGGCATCAGACTCTCTTTAAACAATACTAGTTGCCTGGCAGCCCTGCCATACTGAGGTATGCTGACTGCACAAGGCAATGACTGAGCTGACTTTCAACACAGCTTCTTACTGTACTCGCTATGTGAAATCCATTTTGCAATAGTATTGCTACACAAGCAATGTGCTGTACTAATAACTGTCTTCATAGATCACAGACTGAGTGATGAAACAAGGGACAGAACACCACCCCTTCCACATAATCAGGCCGGTTGCTAAGAGGAATATGTATTCAGCATTGAAGTGATGGTGCACTGCCAGCAAAATATATCCGCCTTGTGTCACTCAACATATAATGAAAGCATCTGGTGTCAGGGAGCGCGCAATGCCAAGCACTGATGCCAGGCTGCTGACAGGTGAGTGGGAGGTGCAGATTCTGAGGGGGGTGATCAGGCAGGAGAAGTACAAGCGCTAGGCTTCATAGCTTTGTAGAACAGATGGATGTTAAATCAGATTTCTGCTGAAACCTGATCTAATCCTGAGAGGGGCACAGAGCAAGGTGATAAAGGACCAATCAGCTTTGGCCCTTCCTTGAAACCACCTTCATTATTCAGGAAGCAAAATCTAGGTGGTGGCACAAGCAACATCTTAATATGCAGAGTGTATTAAGTTGGTCCCCTCCTCTTCAGCACTGCAGCCCATGACAGCCTGATAGCGTGTCTCCATAGGCTCCTGATGCATGTCATGTGACATTGAGAGCTTATGGAGACACCTCTGCACAGTGATAGGCTGCAGTGCTAAAGAGAAGCAGACCCAGACCAGATAATTGTGCTCTGCTATGGATATCCTGCATATTCAGCTGAGTGGGGAGATGCTGAATTTAGCCACACTGCTTCCTAATGGGGGGTGGGGAGTGGCATTGATACTGGCTGCAATTACTTCTTGGGGGCAGATATTGGCCGCACTTCTAGTTTGATAGGTGCTTGGGAGAACTTAGCATCGGGTGGCAAAAACTTAAAAAAACCAGGAAGACCCTTACCTGTACTTGTAGCCGTACTACCTCCCTCACATCTATCCCTAAACTGTAATACTACATTACTTGTGGTAGAGGGGTCCTTAGTAAAATTCCTGTTACAGGAGCTCACACCAGCATGGAAATGAAAGCTAAACTGCAGATTGGCACAACACACAATTAAAAGCTTGTCTCCCAACTCCTCGTAGCCTATATATAGTTACCCTCCCTACCTGTAAGATATTTTTTTGTGGAAATTACAGTCTGCATACTGGAAGCAATCATCTTGTCTAACATAGTATCCATATTAATCTGAAATCTTTTCAGTCCAGGAAACAGATGAACATGTACATAGAAACTCCCTGCCATAAATCATCTACACAAAACACCTCCCAGGACAAAATGAAAATACAACTGTTAACCCTTATAGGCACTTTTTTTTATAGGGACACTGTAAGGGGGGGGGGGGGGGTCGGGGGAAAATGAGCAGGCGCAGTATGCTCCTAGTGACATCAGCGGGATTGAGGACATGGCAACGCAGGCGCAGTGGTTTGCAGACTTTAAAGTCGGAAATTCCAGAAGTGAACCGGAGGCGGGGCCGGAGCATCGGTGAGTGGCTGAGTGGGCACAGGATGTCTGCGGGGGACCATTAGAAGCCCAGGGTAATTTCAACTCATTTTCCCCCGACCCGCCTACAGTATCCCTTTAAGTCTATTTATGACTGTCTATTGGAGCAGAGGGTCAATTCTGACTGTAGTTATCGCTAGGGATGGGCTTTCAAGCAAGCTACTCTGAATTGAAATGGTATGCCGCTGATTAAACAGGTGTGATCACGGGTGATGAGGGGGTTAAATTACAGGGCTGTGAAGTTGGAGTCTGAGTAATTTTGGGTACCTGGAGTCTGAGTTGGTGGTTTCATAAACTGAGGAGTCGGAGTAGGAAGATTTTTGTACTGACACCACTACCCTGTTAAATTACCCAGCAGTCTGTAGGATAGTGTGCGCTCCATTCTGCATCATAGCCGAACTGTGAGCCGCGTTCCACCACTCACTACCGTCCTTCCTTTTTCTGGCTTGAAAGAGGAAGCAAGTTAGCGAGTCATGCAACGCGGCTCACCGTTCGGCTATGGTGAGGAATGGAGCGCACACTATCCTACAGACTTCTGGGTAATTTAACCCCCCATCACACCTGTTTAATCAGTGGGTCATTACCATTTCAATTCCAAGTAGTTTGCTATTTGGAATTACTCGAAAGCCCATCTCTGGTTATTACTTTGCTGCTGCAGAGTTCTGTTTTAGGCCTAATTTGCACAGAAGGCTGAAGATGGTTAATCCCCCGCCTCACATGTACCCCTATGCTTAACAGTCAGAACGGGCATTGGGGAGGCGGAGTCACATCTGCACTTACTAGTGAAATGATGGGGGGGGGGGGGTTTCTTGCTGAAGGGTAACTGCACCCCATGTCAAACGCTCACACTTCTGAGGTTACTAATGCTGATATTCTTCTGCATTAAGATTGAAGCCGGAACATCCTAGGTGGCTAGCAAGTGGAAGGCTGAGCTAAGCAAGTTCAGCATCCCATGTGAAAAAGGCCTTGTCACGTATTTCCACTTACATGCTGCATGTGGCTGTAATGCTAGGTACTCACCATGCAATTTCCCCATCAGATTAACGGCTTGAACCGATAACGAGATTGCTGTTCATGCACATCACTCCTGCACAAAATTGATCCCCTTATCAATTGGGAGCAGAACAGATATGTTGGAAATTATTGTTTGGCCTGTTGATCTGACAGGAAATTGCATGGTATGTACCTAGCATTACAGACGCAACGCCCCCAGAGTCCTGCCGATTATATAGCAGTCATGTGTAATGGTCTAGATTCCCAAAGATAACTGGGACTTCTTTCAGAGTAAAATGAGTTATAAATTACTTTTCTCCTATGTTGCTGTCACTTACAGTAGTTAGTAGAAATCTGACAGGACTGAGGTTTTTGACTAGTTCATCATGGGGGATTCTTAGCATTTATTTATTGTATTTATAAAGCGCCAATATATTACGCAGCGCTGGACATTAATTTAGGTTACAGACAATATTTAGGGGTGACATACAGCAATATGACAATACATGAATACAAGAAAGACCAGATCAGGCAGCACAATAGGAGTACAAGGTAATGCTTAGTCAGTCACTGGAGGGGAGCATGGAGATTAGGCACGTTAGGTTCACTCAGATGCATAGCATGGGTGCACAGTAATGGAGGTGCATGATCAGGTAGGACACTAAAGGAGGAGGACCCTGCCCACAGGCTTACAATCTAGAGGGAGAGGTAAGGACACGAACGGTAGGGGACCAGAGTTCAGCTGTGGGTTTAGAGCATTTGTGAGGGATAGTAGGCCAGAGTGAAAAGGTGAGTTTTGAGGGCTTTTAATTTATTCTTTACAAAAGCACTCTCTGGAAAGGAACTCCAGTTTGCACACTATTCTGGCAGTTGGACTGAACAACTGGCATTCACAAAGTGCTTTTGAAAATAAAGAAAACCCTGAGAATTCCCCAAATTCTGTCAGATTTTTTACTACCTACCGTAACTGACAGCAACTTAGTAATTTATATCACAATTTACACTAAGAGAAAAAAATTTACTTTTTGTGTTTCCATGCTTTTTAACTTCTACAATTTTTCGCGATAGTGGTCCTTTAAACTAAGATGGCAGGACGCACAGAACGGAAACCAGGATTTCTGCAAAAACAGCTAATAAGGTAATGTTCGAGGAAGGATTAAAAAGAAAATATACATACATTAAAATGGTTTACCCGTATATAGTCGAATACAGGTCAACCTCGTGTATAAGTTGACTACAATATTCGACCCTCAAGTAGAAGTCTACCCACCAAAGTTAATGGCTGCATTTGGGGACCAGGAAGAATTAACAGCTGCACTTGGGGACCAGGAGGGGTTAATGACTGCACTGCATAAAGTATTGCAGCCATTAACCCCTCCTGTCCCTACAGTGCAGCCAATGCCTCCTCCAGACCCCCAAGTGCAGAAATTATTCACTGCCCTTCTTGCAGCCCAGTATTTCCCCCTTACTCTTTCCTTGTTAAGTGTTGTGGCCAGGACTTTAAGACCTGTGTTTTCTTGGCTTTTCCTTTATCAAGAAAGTGTCACCTACCACTCGGTAAATTGCTGCAAATGGGAATGTCACTGACAGCACACACATTATTCAGTGCGCTCAGTGTTGCTCGTAACTCGTGTATAAGCCGACCCCTATATTTTTATTTAGTGAGTCAGACCTAAATTTCTAGACTTATACTCGAGTACATATGGTAATTGCCACTACGCTCAAGTTTTAAAAATTGTAAATAAACTATAAACAGGTCTGTCTGGCTGCTTCATGCAATAAAGACACTGTACATCTACTCTGATTAGCACACTAGCATCTGAGACAGGAGGAAGCATTATTTCATAGCGTACATTTGGGGGATTTCACAAGCAAGAGTAGCCGCTGGGATTGCACACATTGTATTACTGCAACACCAGAAGCTTGCACCAATAACAGAATTTCCTACATTACAGAAACATCAGAACTAATATAACTGTCACAGATTATCAGTCTTACCTCGGTCAGCGCGTGCAGCTGCCCCTGGTGTACGCACACTCCCATGAACCTACCAGAGAAGAGACAAGAGCCCTTTAATAACAAACTCATGATTCACACAGTAAAATCAGAATTGCATGCAGGTCAGTAACAGTAAAGTAAGGTTTAAACAAATGCTTCATTTGTGCAAGCCTGAAGGAAGAAAACCAAATACACCTTCTCAAGTCAGCCTTGCAGATGTAGCATACAATCAAAATCCAATATTTGGAGAACTCCCTGCATCAGTCCTATTCGGGTGAATATCAGTATTATGGTGCTGAGATTTCAACAGCAGTGTCTCACGGGCCAATTTATAAAAAAGTGCTGTCCAGTGGCGTAACCAAGTAGCTTGTGGCCCTAGTGTGTTTTACATGGGGCCCCAACCACTGTATTGATTTGGAGCCCCAAAACCTACCAAGGACAGCTGCAGTGTCAGAGAGGTGTAATCAGAGTGAAGAATGTCTGATTACTACTATGCAATGCACATATGGAAGCATTCATACCCAGCATAGCACCAATGAAAAGATAATATAATGGATAAAGAGAGCCCCTAATGGGCCCCACTGGCCCATGGACCCCCTAGTGTGGTCACTACCTCTGCATCCTCCATTGCTACGCCCCTGGTGCTGTCATTTTACCAAAACACTACTTTTCCCATTTTCTGGTTTATAATAGCAGCTTTGGTAGCCTCCGTAGATGCGCAGCAGTGCACGAAACGGCCGTCACCCACCACCACCGTGCCTCCTCATGACTGGTATGTGTGCCACCATTTTTTTGAATACTGCAAGTTTACTCCTGTGTATTTTATACTTTTGTACCAATAAATCAGCGTTTATAGCAGTGACAGCTTTACCTCTCTTCTATCCACTCTATGCATTTTGCTGGTTGCTTGAGCACGCTAGTGAAGCAGAAAAGGAGGAGTCCACATGACCACATCGACATGCCATCAGTGCACAGCTCACCACGTTCGTGATTGTACTGCAGTGCCAACCTTCAACTACCTTCTTGAACACACTTTAAAGAGACCAACTTTAAAAACGACCCGGTGGTACTTACCTCGAGAAGAGGAAGCCTCTGGATCCTATCAAGGGTTTCCCTGTCCTCATCCGTCCCATGGTGGTCTTGCGGGGCCCCTGAAACCACAGCTGACACGGAAAGTCGGCTGTGGCGCAAGCGCAGTAGTGCCCGCAATATTTACCTTCCCTGGCTCCATCGCAGGCGCAGTAGAGCGGATCCGTTTGGATCAGCTTTTTCCACGGTCCAGAGCTGGAGCCGGGGAAGATAAATATTTACATGGTCGCCGTTTGAGAACCGCTAGCGAGACAACCGTGGGACAGAGCAGTCTCCATAGGATCCAAATGCCTCCCCCCCCTGAGGCAAGTACTCCCATGGGACGTTTTTAAAGTTACAGGTCCTCTATAACGTATTAGAGGCAAAGGGTCAGCAGGATAGCCAAGCAACTGGTATTGCTTGAAAATAAATACATATGGAAGCCTTCATATACCTCTCACTTCAGTTGTCCTTTAAGTCAGGTGCAGCCTGATTCCTTTATTGACACATAGCTCTCTCCACTTACAAAGTGGCAAACCAGTTACCAGGAAGAACACCAGAGTTTGTTTCCAACAACCTGTTCAGCACTTTGAAAAGCAGCAGACTTTGTCTGCAATGGTCGCTCAGCCAACCGCTACTTTCTCTAGCAAAAAGCTGTAATGGATTACTGTATTCAAATTGATGGGAAAGTGGATTGCAACTTTACACTCCACTATACTAAAGTGAATAGAAGCACTGATCACCAGGAAACCACATCTGATCGCCTGTTTATAGATGTCTGGCATTATAAAGTGTTGAAGTGGCCATCTGTTACTGGACTGCTGCTCCTTATACTGAATATAGACCCTGAGATACAGGGCTGATGGGCAGCTTCATCTACAAGCCTCTATTCCCCAATGAAATATCTTACCGTTAAGGGAAAAAATACCCACCATGGGAAGGTTTTACTTTTTCAACATACAAATATTTGATCTGCACTTCAACAATACTGGTAGATAAGAGGGATAAAGCATAAATATGGCTTGAAAAGACTGATTTATCAGCTTGAGTATACTGAGGAGTGCATGGAAGGTTCACAGAGGGCTTGTGTTCTATGTAACAGCAGGAACAGGACGGATCGGGAAATTGGCGCCACATACCTGTACGTTGCTTAAAGTGAAACATACAATCTCTGTTACTGCTCACTGCACGCAGTGCGTTACAATGCTGCACGCTGTTATACCGCAACGCACCCGCCACACTGACCGTTGCATAGGTGGTGCATTGCAAAAACGTCCGTTATGCTGCAACACACCACTGTTGTGCACCACACTGAACATAGTCTTTATGAATTAGAGGCCAGGCAATTGGTATTGATTGAAAGGAAACAAACATGGCAGCCTCCATTCCCTCTCACTTCAGGTGCGCTTTAAAAAGAGTCAGCAAATACGGCCAAGAAAAAGAAACTAAAGTATATGCAGGCCAATATACTGAGGAGTGCATAGCATGGCCCCACTATGCAGTCTAATACTAGCACTGTGTACCAGAGTGTACTGACATTTCACTGAAGGAATGGACATATCTATTGCCACAGTGCATGGCGTTAGGGATTGTCAATGAGATGCAAATTTGAGTTGATGCAGGATTATGCACATTTATGCAGTTTAAAAATGGACCAATAGAATTTCACCTCAGCAGGATTGGATCAGTTCATTTTCAAGCTGCATAAATTTGAATAATGCTGCAACAACTCTAAATTATTTGCATATCAAAGACTATGCCTACACAGAGTTCCCCTGTAAAGTGTGTCGCTCCTCCTCCTGAACATGTGACAACTCCTGCAGCAAAGTGATCATTACATTTAGCAATTCTAATTTAAAAGATCACCCTACCCAGAAGCAAAGCAGGAGCTGAGAGTTAAATCCGACAAAATCAACAAACTAAATGTCAGAGGCGCAACTCTTGCCGTTCATTTAACACAACCTGAACCAGCATCTCTATCTTATAAGCATCTTCAGAGAGAGAATGCAAACGGTTATCAAGGGAAAAGCTTACCAAGCTGTGTAATGTACTCCAGAGAGGTCAGTCCTGATGGAATTCAGCCAGACATTAAAAGGATTGACATTATAAAATTACACCAATAACCATCTGCTGTTAGATGGATAGTGCCGCCTATGACATTTCACACATGAATAAAATCACATTTAAAAAAAGAAAAGTTCTTGGCAACAGAATGTGTCCACATTCATGCAGGCTCCATTAAAAAGCTATGCGGCTTCTCTGACCTGGCTGATTCAATACCTTCAACATATAGGCCATAAAAGGAGGAGGTCCTTATAGCAGACTCTTGTAGTGTTTCACATAGCCTGAATGGAGGAGGGGGGCTGGGGGGGGGGTGGGGGGTTATTATAGACAGTACTATATTATTCTGTGGTGCATCATTGCATCCTAAAGTCGTGCATAACAGTATTCAGTATCCACCTACTTAGCCCGGCATTCACAAATACCAATGTACCATATTTTCTGCCCTATAAGAAACTCTTTTTCTCCCCAAAAAAATGGGAGGGAGAGGAGACAAACGGGGACAGGCTTATACATGGGTCGGCTTATATGCGAGTATATATGGTAATTCACTGACCCAAGGGGACAGAGCAAGGGGCACACTGGGGTCAGAAGCTGGAACAGAAGGTGACACACTAGGGACAGAAGGGGAAACAGGAGGACACATGGAGGAGAAGCAGGAGGACACCAATTGGGGAGAACCTGTACAAGACGCATCAGGTTTAGTATTTCCCCCCCCCCCCCCCCCCCCCCCTGGTTTTTGCCCTCTAAACCTAGGTGTGGCTTATATTCTGAAGCGTCTTATACGATGGAAAGTATTACATCTCAACAGTACTGCCAGGTAGGGTTTCAAAGCACACAACCATTATCTAAAGCTATGTACATTCAGCAAGCATTATTCCCTGAAACATAATTAGTTTTAATAGTTTTGGGTGACAGTCTACTATAATCTGGTCCCAATGGGTCCTTCCATTTGTCCATTGTGACCGGATTACAATGAGCTTTTCTAATAGAAATGTTAAATAAGCCCCAAATAACTTCAATATAATATTGTAATGCTTAACCATTGGAAAATTTTCTCTACTGCCGAGATCTCAAGCCTCATCTACACGTGTAGATGAGGCGGCGATCCGGCGGCTCGATTAGCCGCCGGATCGCCTTTTCCGCGTCCCCGCCCGCCGCGCTGGAATCAATACCCGCTCGATTCCCGCTCATCCCCGCGCCGCTCATCTTCCGCTCGATTCCCTGCCATTGTCCCCTCGCGGGGAGCGAGCAGGGAATCGGCGGTGGGGAGATCCGTCCTGTCGGATCTTATCAATCGAGCCGCATCAGCAGCTCGATTGATAAGGAACATCGCGGCCGCATCTACGGCATTGTTCTACTCAGCAGGAAATAACCAGAAGACAATGCACCAGAGATAATTACCAGTCTCTACCAGTACGTTACAGAAAATAATCTAATTACAGAACATCTAACAGAAAAATCTAACAAAATTGTATGGTGTGTACTAGGCATAAGGACTCAATGGCTTTCTACTGTTTGCAAACACTTGTTTACAGTCTACTGTATACTACATCTAGACTCCTCCCCTGGTTCATATATATGGAATATAGCTCACAGATAGGCAAGTAGTGCTTAGAAATGTACTGCTGGGGAGTTTGAAGGGCAGACAGGGAGGCGAGGGAAAGCAGCCCAGGTGTTTCAGACCTCTTATGGAGAGCAAATACAGTAATGGATCACAATTGCTATATTGATCAGGGATTAATGCTTACTTTTGGTGCTGAAGCTCGATTAACTGGGAACTTATTTAGCAAATCAATTTCAACTTATTTTTCACTCTGGGTATCACAAGCTCAGTAAGAAAAATCAATGAGAATTCTGGGCGTTTATCACCAGGGTGGAAACAATGTATAAATTGCTTTGGAAAGATGATCACTTCTTGAAGAAGCCGTCCACATAATGGTGGTATTGCAATTAGTGTGAGCAGTTCAGCTTGATGACCCGTAAAATCTTGACATTGAGTAAAACGCATGAATCGGGACACAAAATGAGAAATGATCAGCTATGCTGAAGGAGATGGCCAGGAGAGACTTCAAATGGCTCACAGCCATATTACAAACTGCTAGTCCACAACACAGCAATTCACATCACCAGGGCTGTGGAGGTTCAGTGATTTTGGGTACTTGGAGTCTGAGTGGGATGATTTACTGGTAAGTATTACACTAAGGAGCCTGAGTCGAGGAGTCAGAGCAATGTTGGGTACCTGGAGTCAGAGTCGGTGGTTTCATAAACTGAAGAATTTGAGTTGGATGATTTTTATACAGACTTTACAGCCCTGCACATCACTTTACAAATGAACAAAGTCAGAACAAAACCACAAATGTCTTAGTGGAGAACATCAGCAGATGTACAGAGATTTTACATTTGCTGCTAATCAAAACGCTGAAAGATAGGAGAGATTCTGAGTAGATTCTGGAACACCAGCAGTGCGCTGACAAGAACGGCAGTATCTAGTCTCAATTATCCCAATTTCACCTTACCACCATGATTGACAACCTGAAGCTCAGTGGGATGCGAATGGAATGAAAATAAGCATTGCATTCTCATTCTGAGCAGAAATGCAGTACTCTTGACTTCACAGCCAGCTTTAAGTAACAAGCCCCTTGTGGTATGGTACACAGGGCCGGTTCTCTCATGAAGCAATGTGAAACATTTGCATCAGGCGCAGAGATTTCAGGGGCAGAATTTTTGTACTGTGTTTACCTTCCTGAGGAGGAATGGAGTGGCTGAGGGTGAGCAGTTTGTCACAGACCCACAGCCAGCCAGCATGCTATTGTGTTGAGCTGCAGCATGTCATGTGAGAACATTAAATGAAGCAGAGTCAATTATTGGGTGCTGTGCCAGTGTTCTCCCCAGAAATTTTTTCCTGCCGGGTGGCATGAAAAAGTAGCCGGGTGGAGTAAGATAAGAGAATGCAGGGCTGGCACTTCTCTGCGTAACTCTGCTTACAGCAGAGGAGGAGGTGAACCTATGACAGCCGGGTGGTCACCAAAACAAGCCGGGTGGAGCACCCAGCTAAGTGAGCCTGGAGAGAACACTGCCTGTGCGATCATTCCAAATCGGGGGGGGGGGGGGGGAGGGGGTATTAGGGAGGGGGCGCATCCTCACAAGTTTGCCTCAGGCAGCAAAAAGTCTAGAACTGGCCCTGATGGTAGAGGAAGTTATCCACAGGCCCCTTGTGGTATGGTAGAGGCAGTTACCGGGGTCAATGTTAAAGCGGTTATTAGGGTCAAAGGAGTCCTAAACAGTACTGAAAAAGGCTTTCCATGCTGGTGAAAGCAGTTCAATACCTAGGTTTGGATTTGCAGAATCTGCAGCTTAGGCATTATCAAAACGTCAACTAGGTGTATCTGTGTTCTCAATAACTCAGCAACTTTCCACAGGGAATGACTGCAAAGAAGGAAGATTCATCAGGTGCAGCTGGCAGAGGCTCTATAAACTGCTTTCCATTATGGTTTTTGAAAGTTTCGCTAGACTATGGAACAT
This sequence comes from Hyperolius riggenbachi, assembly GCF_040937935.1. Lineage (NCBI taxonomy): Eukaryota > Metazoa > Chordata > Amphibia > Anura > Hyperoliidae > Hyperolius > Hyperolius riggenbachi. Next base: position 72,498,485 of record NC_090651.1, on the reverse strand, counting down.
TAAAAAACCAGTGCGAAAAATCTTATATATGTTGGTCAAAGAGAATTATTGATTTAATAGCAAGTCATGGGCTTCTATAACAAGAGCTGCTCACTCTCACCCAAACCTCATGGTACAATATACTCTACATATAAAGGAAATAAACGAATACATAATGTTATATATTCTAATACACAAATCTTGTTTCACATAATAAGGTGCTTTTTAAGGGCTTGTTCACACTGCAGGCGTTTTCGGCTTTTTTTTTTTCTTTCGCCTGCATGCAGGTTTTTAAAAGAACGCCCCCGACCGTGTGGACAATGAATGTCTATGAGAAAGTGCATATCAGCACAGGTCGTGCGCTGTCCGTTCGGTAAAGCGGTGCGTGTACCATTTTTGAGGTGAATCCGCCTCAATGGAAAGTATAGGAGCAATGCAAAACACTCACAAAATGGCTTTGTGTAGCGATTGCGTTCGCATTTTTAAGAATAAATACATTGTAATTATTATTTTCTGGGTCAAAGAGTTCACTTCCTGACTTGCATCAGGGAGTGAATTACAAAACCACTTGGAAAAAACAGCACAAAAACGAATCGCCCACCCAAGCGCCGGGAGGAAAAAAAAAAAAAAAAAAGGACGCCTCTAAAACAGCCCAACACGGACAGACATGCGAACTGAACACAATGTGAACAAGGCCTAAAAACAGGTTGAGGATACTCTTCAGACAGTCCAACTCCTGTATAATCCTCACTGGTTTCCCCATACTCTGTTCTTAGCTCTCCATGGGTCATTGACCAATCATCTTGACATCTCATAACTTGCGCATCCAATACTGCTATAAAACAGCAGTCGTGGTGGCATTGGATGTCTTGACAGTTAGGAAGCTCATGGAATGTTAGAGGGGATGCTTCGTTTTGAGGCCTCAGGGTCTGTTAGGGTGGGTTCACACATAAAAAGGGTGTACAGTTCCGTTCCAGTCCTCTGTCAGTTTTCTATCAGTTTTCTATGCCTAGGTTCACACAAGCAATGTGTATAGTTCCAGTCCTGTCCATTAAAATGGATAGAAAATTGATGCAAACTGACAGGACAGGTCAACATTTTATGTGTGCATCCAGCCTTAGGGGTAGGCTGAGTTAAGGACATATTTAATCACTAAGGAAAAGTATTGGGGTGGAACAGGGTTGACTTAATTTGAAGTTATAGATTTCCTCTGAAGGAGATGGAAGTTTGGTATAATTCTAAAGGTTAAGTGATGATGGAAGAAGGTTCTGCTCCCAACATCCATTATTCTGTACAATAGTGTTCAGGTACTTCCCAGCAGTCACTACCACGGAAGAGGTGGTCAATCTGGAAAACCATTAACACCAGGAAGGGTAAAATGGTACCCATACAAGCATCAATTTACCAACCGATGCAGCAAAATGTTCAATCCTTCTCCAGTCAGAATCTGAACAGAAGGATTGATTCTTTCCACACACAGCAAATCAATTCTCAGTGGATTTTAGCTGGTAATCTATTGGAAATAAAAAATAGAACCAAAAGCATTGTATTGTTCAATATAGTGCAACACTATGGCCTATCAATCAGCCACTACCCCTACCTCCAGATCGGTTGATCTCCTTAGGTATTTGGACACATGGGTGTACCATATACTACCCACTGAAACTTTTAAGAGGCGCCCAGGATATAACTTGAACGTTAATAAATTTATTGATGCTAAAAAAAAAATAAGAATGCGTTTTACAGGTACTATCCAGCTTCCTCAGGACAACAACAAAGTGCCTAAGTCTGCAGCAGTAGTGGGTATGGATAAAAGAGGCGCCCACACCCTCTACTGACTTAGGTTAAAAAAAAAAAAAAAATGAAAAAAATAGAGTGCATCATTAACCTCCCTGGCGGTCTATTAAGATCGCCAGGGCGGCTGCGGGAGGGTTTTTTTTTTTATTAAAAAAAACCTGTTTCATGCAGCCAACTGAAAGTTGCCTGCATGAAAGCCCACTAGAGGGCGCTCCGGAGGCGTTCTTCCGATCGCCTCCGGTGCCCAGAATAAACAAGGAGGGCCGCAATGAGCAGCCTTCCTTGTTTTGATGACATCGTCGCCTTAGCGACGAGCGGAGTGACGTCATGGACGTCAGCCGACGTCCTGACGTCAGCCGCCTCCAATCCAGCCCTTAGCGCTGGCCGGAACTTTTGTTCCGGCTGCGCAGGGCTCGGGCGGCTGGGGGGACCCTCTTTCGCCGCTGCTCGCGGCAGATCGCCGCAGAGCGGCGGTGATCAGGCAGCACACGCGGCTGGCAAAGTGCCGGCTGCGTGTGCTGCTTTTTATTTCGCTCAAATCGGCCCAGCAGGGCCTGAGCGGCAGCCTCCGGCGGTGATGGACGTGTATAGTCGTCCATACCGCTGAGGAGGTTAAAATGTATTTCAACCCATATGGTTTATTCATTGATGGAGGCAAGACCAATATACTTCTATACTCTATGATTTAAATGATTCAAGTTATATCCTGGGCGCCTCCTACAAGTTTTTTTTGCTCAGCTATCATTTCCACTGGAACTTTCAAGGCACTTTCTTTTCTTACGTGACCACTGTATTGATTTTCTGCTTAAGTTTAGACAATCTGATCAATGCCTCAGCTTACAGGAACAAGGCGCTTCTCACGCCATCGCTGCATCCTCAAACAGCTGCGCCTTGTATTAAACCGACAGCTCGGAACAAAACCAATAAATTCGGATTAATTGCTTTCTGCAAGTGTCAATATTTTCCTCGTTCCAATGACAAATATATTTCTAGGGTCAATAAAAGGAAGTCAAGCAAATCCACAGTCTCTGTGGTCGTCACCTCTGGCATTCGCTAATTGCAAGTCAATGGCTCAGAGTGCTTGGTGAAAGGCGCAGCCCGTCACGCTGGCAAACAATCCCTGCACTGATTACATGGAGCACCATAAAAAAAATCAACCTCTGCAAGCGAAGTTTCCATTGCACTAAGAGGAAGGAGAAATATGCATGGAAAAGTGTCAAATTTTACTGAAAAGATTTATTCCAAAAACCCCTCTGGAGCAGAAGCAGCTTCGATCTCAGGAGAATGAGCTCACGCCGCAAACATTTTACTTTCTAAAAATAAGTCGTAAAGCGCTGTGCAGCGTAACTGCAACCCAAGCCGGGGAATCGCTCATCAAATAGAAGGAGATCGCTCAATATAAATAGAAGGGAGCTGGAAGCTGCCAAAAAGCCCACAAGCCTGAGCCAAGAGACAAAACACCAAGAATAATAACCTGTTCAGTGCTGAGGACCATGGCTGGACAGGCAGGGGTTAAGTCACAACCAGAGTCCCCCCCCCCCCCCCCACCCCTTTCCCAGCTACACATACCTGTTGGCTTCAACCGGTTACTGTTGCAGAATAGTTTTTTTTTTGTCTTTTGTTTGCCAGCATTGTACACAGAGCAGATCTGTTTATTTTATTACACCCTTTTATGCTTGGGTTTCACTCTGCCAGTTCACCGCTTTACCTCCACCTGAGACGGACTCAGAGGGAAGTCAGAGAACAAAAGGCAGAGATGGGTACCTAGTTCTGTTCTTTCTTGTGACTTCCGCTCTCAAGCTTCACAATCACTGACAAGGCATCATCGGCAGCCCCTATGCTGAATACACAGCAGGATTATGTGTCAGAATGAATCTGTCAAAACAAACTGCCTATAAACTGTGCTTGAATTTCGTCCAGCAAGGTACAGCCTCAAACTAACTTACTTGTTTCTTAGGTAGGGGTCACACTATGTGCATATTATGACACGCAAGTTTTAGGACACTATTCACGGTCGTCTGTGTTGCGACGTGCATTTTGCTACAGTAGCCATTGATAGTAAATTTAAAAACACATGGCATGTGGGAATGCATGCTACTGGCTGTAACTTTGTTGTCCTCATGCGCCCCCAACAGCCCACTGCCATGCTCGCCCCCCTCCCCCAGTAACCACAGGCCTGATCAGCCCCCGAGCAGCCTGCTGCCCTGTTCGCGCCCCCCCAGCTGCCCACAGTAGTCCCACTATCACATTAGCATTTGGATGCAGGAGGAAACTATAGTGCCTGGAGGAAACACACACAGCCACTGGGAGAAAATTCAAACTCCTTGCAGATAGTGCCCTGGCTGGAATTTGAACCAGGGACCCAGCGCTGCAAGGCAAGAGTGCTAACCACTACGGCACCATCCTATGTTGTATTATAACCTTGTTATGTCAGTGCTGCGTAATATGTTGGCGCTATATAAATCTAATAATAATAATAATAATAATAATAATAATAATGTGTGTCATCCTTTGTATTTTTCTATGCATTTATTTGTCCAGCGCTGAGTAAGATGTTGGCCCTTTATAAATACAATACATAATAATCATTCATGGGCTCACCAACGTGCCTCCACAGCACTATGTATAATCCTCAGAAATAGATATTTACAGCATACATAGCGATAACTAATTACATTGCCCTGTTGTACAATGCAGCAGCTAAAAGGCTGAAGAAAACAAATATGCTGGAGTTACCCTTTAAGAAGTTCTACCTCCTCTGAAGAATCTAGCGTATGTACAGAAGCCCCCAATCCTTCGACACCTCGGCCAGCAATCAGCTTAGCGGACAAATCCAGCTGAACGCATTGTTCTCCGCACTCACCACACCCCCCCACCCTTTGTGACATAACTCCTGTGCTGCTCTGTCAGCCCTCAGACCCCCGCATAGCAACAGAACAAGACATTAGCCTGCAATCCCAATCATACCTGTGGGTGACACGCCTCCTGTACCAGTCTTAAACTTATCAAAGCACAAACAAAACTGAAGCTCACATGAGCAGTTATGCAGGTGTTTTGTATGGGCTGGAATGAAGTTAGTCACGTGACATGGGCAGGAAAGAGAGTACCTCAGTATGTTGGGGTGTGACAGGCGATTCATTAGCTGCACCTCCTTCAGCATGTTGGCTCGGTTACTGCTCAGCTTGTTCATCTTCAGTGCCATCACCTGGTCTGATGTCCGATGTCGCACCTAAAAAGACAATGAAAATCAATATAGGACTAAAACACAGGTGGTGATAACATTGGGAATTTACCCTGAAAACAAAATATTCAAGGCAACTCTTAGGGCTCGTTTCCACTATCGCGAATCTGCATGCGTCCAACGCATGCAGATCCGCACATGTAATACAAGTGGATGGGCCTGTTTCCACTGTAGCGTTGTTGAGGTGCGTTCTTTTCAGCGTGAAAAAAACGCACAAAAGAGCCAACGATTTCGCCTGCGTCGGGAATCCGTGCGAATCGCCGCTAATGTATTTAATAGTAAAAACGCATGCATTTGTTACATGCGTTTTTACCCGCGATTTCGCGTGCGATTTCGCACCTTTTTCAATTTTATTTAGCCCTGGCAGTGTCATGGTTAATTTCGCATGGCACCCTGCCATGCGAAATCGCATGCGAAATCGCGGGTAAAAACGCATGTGGAAACGCATCCGCATGCGTTTTTACAAGCGTCGGAATGCGGCCGAAATCGCGTCGCAACAGTGGGAACGAGCCCTTAGGGGAAATTGATAGATTGGTTAGGGGTGAAGCACGATGGGCTGAATTGTCATGCAACTCTCAAGACCTCCAGCTGAGCAATTTCACCACCAGAATTCCACACTCAGCAGGTCTTCCACCAACTCAAAAGGAAGAGGTGACAGAACTCTGGAAGGTGCCATTGTAAACTTCCTTCATAAGAATGCCGTTATATTCCTCTGTCTAAATTCTCAACTACGGTCTCAGAAATAGTACTCTTAGTAATTTCACCTCACTCGGACTCTGTGGTAGTCTAGTGATGGCCACACAGTTTTGTACAGCACTGAAGTGCAACATTGAAATATTTCAACTGATTCCTGATTAAATCTGACTGGATTTCAGTGGTTTAGCAGAAAGGATCAATTAAATGTACATTGACTGCAAGTTTTGTTGCAAGTTTGTTTGCAGACTGAAAATATACACCAATCAAATGCAGTGGCTGCCAATTGGATGCAACAAAATTCAATAATTCAATAATAATAATAAAATAATAATAATAATAATAATAATAAACAGAGACACTAGCATCTCCTTGATTGTTTCTAGAAAAGAGCAACGAATTGATCACTAACCCCACACCTGCTTCTGTTTGAGCAAAAACCACTTATTTTTGGGATTGGGCCACTTCTGACTCGGGTATTGCCACTGTCTGCCTGCAATAGGATTGCAGTGGTTCAGTGCCCCTTTGTTCCTGCCTAGGATAGGATTTTGATAAGATTATTGCTGTTGCACTGTCCAATGCATAAAATAAATGCTAAGTCCAGCAGGAGAAGTGGAGACTTCCAGCACCAGCTGGGGGGGGGGGGGGGGGGGGGAGGAGGGAGGTATGTAGCCAAGTTCACCGAAGCTCAGAGATATCACCCAAGTAGATGTTCGGTTATGTTTTTACCTTTACATGCTCGAAGTAAAATATCATAGCCAGAGTTTTGCTGTAATAGCCTGTCAGGCTTTTACTGTGCCAGTGTCCCTGTTGGAACTTACACCATATGGAGCAGGAGCGGTGGGGTAATCTGTACATTAAGTACACTGGCAGCAATAAAAATCATAATAAAGGTTACAACCTCTTCATCTCTTGCTGTGGGGAATCTCCTTAATAGGGACGCAGAGCAACGCTGACAAAGATCCTAGTCATTCGCCATTACATTCAAACCAAGAACACAAATTGGCTGGATTTTGGCGTCACGCTCCCCAGCATTTACCAAAACGTCGGCCCAAACACAAGCCTAGTCTTTTTTTTTTTTTTTTCTTATTCTGAAATGTATGGAAGGGAGTTGAAACATTTGTGTTTGTCTGTCTCCCCCACCCCACCACCTGAACACCACACTTCAGCATAATCATTCAGCACTGAACCTGTGGACAGGGGACGTTCATTTTCTTGCTCTTCACGTGACTCCGATACTTCCTCCTTTTGGCTTTGAAAGGGGGAAGTATGGAGTCACGTGAAATGAAGCACAAGCAAGTGAACTCTCCCTGACCCTGTCCGTAGGCTCAGTGCTGAATGGTGCTGAAGTGTGGTGGTCAGATGTGAACAATGTTCTGAATTTGAACACCAACACTAGTGATAGTCCCATGCAATTATATTGTTTGTTGTGACGCAACAGACAAAACTAATAACCCTCTGCAGTCATACACTCACATAGAGTAGGAACGCTAGTGATGATACAAACAACTTGCATGAAATTCACTGCACTAATTTGCATTCAGTTGTACTAATGGAGGATGTTCGCTTCCAAAATGGTTTGCAAGCAAAGAGAGGTCATACTAGACCCTTTCACCACGATGAGGTCCCTCCACAATAGAGAAGGAGCCTGACAGAAATCCTCACAGATGGGGACTCACAGTTCAATCCCAATTGCAGGAAAAAAATTTATGTACAAGTATAATGACTCATTAGAAATATTTTTAAAACTAATTAATGCTTATGTTTTTAATGCACATTGCCTGGACTATATCATAGATATGCAATGCACATAGTTTTTTGCATTGCACGCAAATAATTTTTTTGCTTACATTTAAAATCATTATCTTGTTGGTTAAGTTTGCATTGTTGACTTCCTGTACTAATGTCAGATGTAGCTTGGGTAGACCGAATAGCAGCCAATGTCAGAAACACCTGATCTTCTGCATGCTTGTTCAGGGTCTATGGCTAAAAGTACCAGAGGCAAAGGACCAACAGGATAGCCAGGCAACTACAACAACAAATAACATTTGTAAAGCGCTTTTCTCCCGTGGGACTCAAAGCGCATAAGCATGGCTCCGACCATCGTGGTACAGAGGAAGAATTTTATAAATCTGGAAATGCCAGGCTAAACAGGTGGCTTTTCAGTCTGGATTTGAATAGCTCCAGGGATGGTGCTGTCTTTACTGGGTGTGGTAGGGAGTTCCAAAGAGTAGGGGCAGCATGACAGAAGGCTCTGTCTCCAGATTTTTTGAGGTGCACTCTGGGAGTGACCAAGTTTATAGAACTTGCTGATCTGAGGTTGTGAGAGGTGTGGTGCAGCTTCAGCAAGTCCTTCATGTATCCAGGGCCCAGATTGTGCAGGGATTTACTAGTATTGCTTAAAAGGAAATAAACATTGCAGCCTCCATATCCCTCTGGCAGGATGAATTAGGGCTCTAAACAGTCACTTTACTTCGATAATTACCTGTCCTATTAAAGGGAACAGGTTTATTACAGCTGAACAGATACAGTAGTAATAAAGTTTCAGATTTTGAACAAAAAGCTGTCAGAGCACAACTGGCTTCCAATCACCTTTGACAGCTTAAAGCTGACCTGAACTCTTGCACAGGATACAAGGAAATCACAGAGAAACCCACCCCGTTTGTATTTAGAGAGAAAAGCCTGCCTAATTCCCTCTGATCTGCAAGTAATCACGTGTAATTTGAGCTCTGAGCTGCATCGGCTCAGAAATTTGGCAGACACAGCTAATATGTAAATACAGGAGCTTAACCCTTTCTCTGCTTCCATATGTAAACACAGGAGGTTAACCCGTTCTCTGCTTCCATAAATGTTTTTATTATGCTGTTGCTTATCTATCGGACCAGAGATGAAGTTCTGAGTATCAGATCCACTTTAAAAAAGGTGAAAAAATGCACATATCAAGTCACGGTGAGCTGCAGAATACCTGCAAATCTCCTGCACGTATCAGCATACGTACAATCACATCAAGTCAAAACTATGACTCACGTGCAACTTCGGAATTTAAAAATTGTCTATTAATAGGTAAATGGAGGGAGGTGGAGAGGAGAAAGGGAATTTCGCGATGCCTGCTTTAATCATTCTTTGACATGAAAAAAAAGAGTTTTTGGTGGATGCCGGTACTTCAAAGAGCACTAGAAATAAACTGGTTGGACCACAGCGAGGAGATATGTGCGGAATCTGTGTGTAGATTTGCCACATACTCTACGCAGGAGATAAACAGATTACACAACAGAGGGCCTGCACTGTGATGCAAGAGTCAAACAGCTCATGTCTTTTTATGGATCTCAAGTGGCCTAAAAGCCTCGGAATACATTTGCTGCAGAGAAAAAGTGTATTTTACAGTGTGCATTACAGGAAACCTCTACTTCCAGCATAGAGAAAAGTGAGCAAAGCCAACTAAAATGTCAGCTAACAGTAATAGTTACCAGAAGACAGACCGCCAACATGTTTCCTTGTCTGTTACACAAAATGCCCACCAGCAGCTGACCATTCGTTTCCTTCGCCAGACCGTCTGCTAGAAAAACTCCATACTTGACTTTTTTTCTCATTGGAAATTGTTCACTGTATACTGTACTTGCCTACTGTGCCCACAGGGGTGCAACTACCAATCACCCACCTATGGGCAAATGCAATATCGCCTCTCCCTTATATTTAGGAATAGGTACACAATATACAATGCATACAAGCCTGTAGATGCAGAAAGCGGTGTTCATTGAACATCGTGTACCCACTGATGTCCCCAATCACATATCCTGCACCCTCTCTAAGGTCTAGTTCACACTACAAAATGCAATTGCTAAACGCCTAGCCACTGTTATTTTGCAAAGTGATTTTCAGAGCAATTTTTAAAGGCATGCACAGTTCTGCCCATTCCTTTAAGGGGGGGGGGGGGGGGGGGCTGCTCTAAAAATGGCAAGGTAACATTTTCTATTCTCTTAAAATCGAAATGCTGCAGTGAGAACACCCTTATAGGGTGACACTGCTGTAGAGCTTTTCCAATTGCTTTCTCCAGCCCTCTGTAGTCAATCAGCTAACTCGCTTTCCTTCCAGTCCAGTTAGTTGTGACGCTGTCAGCCCCCTGTACATTCCAGGACTCATTTCAGTTGAAATTCTGATTGGGTGGCCATGTTTGGTCATCGGTCTTTGTTATATATGATCACAGTGATCAATGTAAATATCAAACATACACCTACATTAGCCGTTAAGAGTTTCCATGTGGTCTGAGATGGGAGCATTGATATGTAAGAGGTTGATGTAAACCAGTACAGTCGTTGGTATACCTCACATGTGCTATGTGTCAAAGATACAACCACAATAAAGAGTTACTAACAGGGCTGTGGAGTCGGTACAAAAATATTTCAACTCCGACTCCTCCGTTTCTGAAACCACGACTCCGACTCCAACTCAGACTCCGGGTACCCAAAATTGCTCAGACTCCGACTCCAACTCCTTAGTCTAATGCTTAACAGGGCTGTGGATTTTGTACAAAAATCATGCGACTCCGACTCCCGACGACTCAGTTTCTGAAACCACGACTCAAACTCCGGGTGCCCAAAATTGCTCCGACTCCTCGACTCCAACTCCACAGCCCTGGTTACTAGAATGACGGCATGTTAGCTACTTCAGAGCAGAGACTTAGGTGAAGAGTTCAGGCTTCTGTGTGCCGCTCTGTAAGATATGTCAGGCATACAACAATAACGTGTTTGAGATTGCTGGGGACACTGCAAGCCTCCCTGGAGCAGAGGGTGAAGTGAATCATTGAGATCTTCAGAAAATCCAGGGCATGCACACATTCCCCGCTATAGGGATATGTAGACAAGTCATATGGGGCAATGCAGAGGTTCAATGTGGCCTGTCTGAGTGGTATGACACTGGTATCAGTGGATGGTATGCATGGTCATTTAACTAGGCATGAGGTTTTCTTTGTTTTTTTTTAAGCCACCAGGAACCTTCTGGTAGCAATTTTAAGCAACTTTGACTTATACAATTTGACAGGAAATGATTCTCGTCCAATTTGGAGCTGCATATAATTTACATGAAATCTGTATGCAAGGACAAATGACTTGTATCATTGCTCATCCCTAGTGGTCAGTACAGCAGACAGCTTGTGGTAATGGAGGGGTATTTTCTATACTTCTCATGTACTTGCAACTCCCCTGTCCTGGAAGCTGACCAATACATAAATGAGCACTGGAAAGTTTAGGAGGTCAGAAGCCTACAAGACAGACAGACCAGCCCCAAACTACTACAAATGGGCATACTAAGCGATAGGAGGAGGCAGCCACTATACACACTGCCCTTATACCTGCAAAATCTCCAAAACCCTTGACAAACATACAATTTCCAATAGGCTATCACTGGCCAATTTTAACATCTCCATGTAGTATGAGAGTTTGCCTACACAATCTGCTCAGAGCACTCAAAATCTGTTGGTCCCCATACTACATGGAGAGGGTAAAATTGGCTAATCAAAATTGCTTCTCTTAAGCCTGGTACTCGCATGCAAGTACTGATTGAGTGCTCACAACCTGGAGATGCTGAAAGCCATACAAGCTTGTGGAGAACTGACTTTGTTAGCACTGTGGCCAGGGTACCCAGGAGGTCTAGACTCACTTCCTTTTGTACTGCAATCACGTTATGAATAGGAATGATCACAGATATGCAAATTGTTCCAAAGTTGATGTAAATGTATGCACATTTTATGCAAATGTACACAGCTTGAAAATGGACCAATCAATTTAAACCTGGGTTAAAAATGATTGGTCTGTTTTCAAACTGCAGACATTTCCATGAAAATTTGCATAATTTCAGAACAATTTGACTCATTGCAAATGTGCGTGCTAGTAGTGCAACTGCCTGGCCACTATTTCACATTTGGTAGTCCTTTCTATGATCTGATCTGACCCAGGTAAAGGTTGCACTGGTGGCATGCAACTTTGTGCCAAAAAGGCTTATTTGGAATTGAAAGAAAGAAGTGGGAGTAAGTTGGTGGGAGAGAGTCGAAGAGAGAGATAGGCTGGATAAAAAAGAGAGCGAGAGAAAGAGAAGCTGAGATTGAGAGAGGGATGATGAGATGAAACAAAAGCTGTCAAGACAACAGGGGAAGAATATAGACATAAGTGGGAGTGGATGGGAGGACAGAACATGCTGAGATGATAAACAAAATACAGCACACTACAACAACTCCATGCCCTGGCAGACGCCAGCATGGATGTCAGTGTACGAGACACACGTGAGCTCTCCGGCCTGTATACAACACTCAAGAGAACAATCAAAACAGGAAGATTATCCAAAACATAACCAGCAACAGTGAGGAGGGGAAGTTTATCTCTAGAAGCCAACAAGTAAACAAACCAGCAATAATCTGCTTATTATTCTACAGGCAATCGTCAAAACCCAAACATATCATGCAAAAGAGCAGGATTCATTCCTGTAATTCTAATCCAAGCAGAGTGCACATATGAACCAATGCCAGGGTTCATTGTCACATCAAGAAGTGCCAACTCAATTTATAGGCTGGAGACTATGCAGAGCGCTTTTTGAATAGCTTTAGTTTTTTAAAAAAATGCTCCAACTGACTTGAATTGATATCGCAGCAATCAGGATTTTTTGAAGGAGCGTTTTTTTTTAAAACGAGACGATCCAAAAAGCACTCTGTGGTGTGTCTCCTGCCTTAAAGAGAATCTGTAACGACAAAACGGCCCCTGGGGGGTACTCACCTCGGGTGGGGGAAGCCTCAGGATCCTAATGAGGCTTCCCACGCCGTCCTGCGTCCCTCGGGGGTCTCGCTGTAGCCCTCCGTACAGCGGTGACGCAATATTTACCTTCCTGGCTCCTGCGCAGGCGCTCTGATGGCTGTCGGCGCCAAAGTAGGCGGAAATACCCGATCGCCGTCGGGTCTGCTCTACTGCGCAGGCGCAAGTTTCCGGCGCCTGCGCAGTAGAGCGGACCCGACGGAGATCGGGTATTTCCGTCTATTTCCGTGCCGAAAGTCGCCACAGCGCCCCCGCTGGCGCCAGCAAAGGTAAATATTGAACTGACAGTCGGCACAGTCGCCGGCTGTTCGGAGGGCTGCGGCGAGACCCCCGTGGGACAGAGGACGGCGTGGGAAGCCTCATTAGGATCCCGAGGCTTCCCCCACCCGAGGTGAGTACCCCCCAGGGGATGTTTTTCATGTTACAGAGTCTCTTTAAGGAACCCTACCTAGCACTAGGCAGGTGATGGACAAGTTCCAAGTCCATTTACTAATCTGGATTTATTACCTCTTATAAAACCTGTACAACAACACCACAAACAGTGCAGACCCCTCGTGGCAAGACTTACCCAAGCCCTTCTCATGTGATCCTCACCCCCACCGCTGCTGCCTCTTTGTGGCCGCACTCCTGTTGGGGTACGAGCACGGCCATATTGCACATGCACGAGTATGGTCCGTATCTGCGCAGTGGCACTAAGCCGCTCTTGCACGGAGGAAAAAGCCATGCATGAGCATCTTCACGCTACTGCAACTATCCTTAATCATCATACACGCCCGGTCTAACCTTAATGTCAGGATGCACGCTATTTAAAAGGATGCCTGCTATAACAGCGTGCGGCCTCGCATCTCGCACCCATTTCAACTGCTCTGGTTCCAAACTTCAGGACAGCATATCGAGCTAAGCTCATCCAAATCAAAGAGAATATGACGTGTTTGTTACCCAGGAGTCCTTTGCAATCTACTAGTAGATCACGATCTATGCAATGGGCAACCCTGCATTAAAGAACCTAAGTGATATAATATGCTGTAAACATTAAAATTTAAAAAATATATAAATAAAAATGATCAAAGTAGAATATACAGCAGATCCCATCCCTTTACCTAACTCAGGTAATCTATGGAAGATGGCCACAAGATTTCCTAGCACTCCCCTAGTCAATAGAGGAGCAACCCACAATTGACGCAGGCAGCTAAAGAGGGAGACAATACTGTTGCCGAGAGCAATGCAGGGTTATTATGACAGGTGGAGTCTGCTTGTTCCAAGCAAACCACTAATTTATTAAGCTGCGTAGTACAGTATAGATAAATGCATAAAGTATAGAGAGGGAACATTAAATATCACCACACAGACAGACATACAATTGTGGGAACAGCATAAAATGAAACTGGACACAGACCAAACGCATGTGATTTCCCTCATGATCTCTCACACAGAGGGCACAATGACAGGAACACCAAGTCTCACTGTATAAAACTACTGTATTTTATTTACATTTGGTCAAAGCCGCTAAACGTTGAGGACGTCAGGGGAATCTTATTAGATCCAGATGACAGGACATCCCCTGGAGCCTCACAAAGTGTGCCAAATGCTAGTCTATGTAATTATTCAGACCAGGAGCTCTCTGCTCAACCCCTACTGGGCTCCTCGCAGTATTCCAGCAGAGAATCATGTGATGAGAAGCTGCAGTCCTGCTCAAAGGCACCAAGTACAGCAAGACCCCGTTATCTGGAATTCAACTAACCGGACGTCACAAGCAATGGGCACCTGCTGCTGCTTGAGACCCCACAGCAAACACAACAGTTTCCAGGCCTATTTGCAAGAAAAACGCTGCAAAAGGCAGGATTCCGAGGCTCCCCAACTCGCCTCACCTCACAAATGCCTTAGGGAAACTTTTAGGTAAAAATACGCCGGCAGAAGGAGTACTGTGCTGGGCTGTCGGTATCTGTGGCTTTAGTCTTGAGTTAGGCCGCCTTTTGGAAATTGGTTACCGGTACCTTGCCTATGCCCTGCAGACTGCTCCCAGGCACCAGAATTCCTTAAAGAGGCCACCAGGCAGGACAGAGCCCACCTAAAGGACAGAGGCCACCAGCAGGACAAGCAGGTGAGGCCACCACCAGGACACAGCCCACCAGCAGACGCAGGCCACCACACATGCTTTCTGGTTGCTAGAAACTCAATATTAAAAATAGGCCTATCAACCAATCCCTGTTGGTGCCAGATAACTGGGACTTTGCTGTAGCCACTGACAACAAAAACCTCAGCTACAGAATTTCCACAAAGTCATAGGTATAACGGTTTCAGTGGTTTTGCATCTCCATTTTGCATAACGGACAAAAAAAAAAAAAATATATATATATATATACATAGATCGTGTATTTTGTATAAGATACTGTATCTTACAGTAGGGTCATCCCTTTCTGTGCATCTCTCTATAAAACACACCTCATAAACTAGAAATAACACGAGTTAGCCGCCAATAAAATGTTCTATTGACTTGTCATAATTCAGATTCCCAGTTCCTTGAGAAATGCATAATGTGACATATGCAAATATGGACTGCGCTCTACAGATGGAGACTTGGCTCTCTTCCCACAGCACACAATGCAGTGTGGGGCCTCTTTACTGGTCACCGAGAAGCCTCAGTGCATTGTGGAGTGAGGAGTGCGAGTCTGAGCTCTGCTGTGGTGGAAAGATATGTGCAGTACATGTTTTGGCTTTGGACTCGGGCTTATTTACCAGAAACATGTGGAGTCTGCCATCACCAAGCAATGCCAGCTTATGCAAGACTTTCTAGTTACAGATTAACTTGGATGAGCAAGACTAAGCAGGCTAAGGTGATCTTTTATATCTTTACAATCAGCAATTCGTACAGAGGTTCCGCTATGAGGTGCCAAGCTATTGACCATGTGTCTATAGCACTGCTAGCCAAGCACAAGATAGAGTCTTGGGCCACCACTTGCACATGATTGCATTGGTACAGAAGCAACCAGCAGTATCCCGCTTTACAGTCATAACTGTGCACACAGGCTAAAAGTGGCCATACATCAGGCGCCTTGGCAGCTGACCATCCGATTTGATTATTATAATCAAATTGGATGAAAGTCAGTGCCGTCAAGCGCATACCCAACAGACAAAAAGACCAATTTCAGGACAAAAATGTTTTGCATTGTCGATCGTGCATGCTGCAAGAGGTCGACCGAAGTTAATTGGTCAAGTGTGCGGCGGCCGATTTCGGAACGAGCAACAAAATCCCCACAGCTGCAATGCATAAATGTGCCCCCCCCCCCACGTGTGCCTTTATACATTACCTGTCCTGTAGCAGCCTTCCATGTGGTGTCCATCCATCTCCCCGGTGTTTAATAGCCGCATACACGCTGGCGGCACATAGCATCTGACGCTACGTGCCACCAGGATGTATGCAGCTGATAGACTCTGGAGAGATGGACGGACACCATGCGGAGGCTGCTACAGGACAGGTAATGTATAAATGCACACACACGGGGGGCACATTTATAAATTAGGGGGGCAGCGGCAGGGCAGACGCAGCAGGGTCAGCCAAGTCCCTTAAAGATTTCAGGCTGAAATCTGACGGGAATCTGCCTGCAAAATATGGGCAGCTACAACTAGAGACAAATTTACTTTTATTCAGATTCGATTAGGGATAAATTTGTCTGTCGAATCTGCCCATAATCTGCTGATGTATGGATACCTTAAAGTGGTCTGGAAGCCAGCATTTCTACTTTGCTCTAAAAGATTCCTCACAGCTTGAAAGCTACTATCCCAGGAAAAAAATTCTAGCAGAACACTGAAATGGTTAAACAAAGCACTTTCTCCTGCTATTCAGCTTCAAATCCTCATCCAAACTGGAGGTAACAATATATTTTGTACTTGTTAACCTTTTGGGGACCACGGACGTTGAATCAACGTCCAGCAGGTGGTGCTACCGTTCTGACCGGACATTGATTCAACATCCGCGCTAACAAACCGCCAACGCGACCGTGCGCACCCGAGAGGGGAGATTAAGCTGTCATATGACAGCTGGCATCTCCCCTCAGTGATAAGCAGCCATATGGCTGCTGATCACGTGATCACTACGATCACCGTCGGATCATAGTGATCACTTTGACAGCAGCGGCGGCAGGGGGGAAAAGAAGAGGATCCACTCACCTCCCTGCTGTTCCAGCGACGATCGGCGCCCCCCTCTGCTCTCGCCGGCATCTCTGCTCCGTCTGACGTCAGCACCGGGTCCCGGCTTGATGACGTCATCAAGCCGCGACCCGGACCTGAGCGTCATTTGGAGCGGAGATGCCGGCTGGAGAAGAGGTGGCTACTGCGGCTCATCGCTGGAGCCTGGAAGGTGAGTGATGGCGGCCATCTACAGGTGGGACACCTGCCTCCATGGGGGACACCATGCCCAGCAAGCCACACGCGGGATCCGGCCGCCTGACCCCTCCCCCTCCATGCAAATTGCTCTGGTCCTTAAGGGGGGGGGGGGGTTAGGAAGCTGGTCCTGAAGTGGTTAAACACAAATGTATCAACACTGGAATGTGTTCTTCCAATTCTACCAATCATCTTTCAAGTAAGAAACTACTCAAATTCAAAATTGAAACGAGGCTCGATTGCCTCAGGTATGACCACAGGAGACCGGGGGGCTTAATCACCCAGAAGTCCGCAGGCTTCTATGCGTCTCAATCCACTCGCACGCGACCTGCGGGACACGTTGCATGGTTTGCTACCACACTTCCTCCAAAGGAGGTCTGGATGGTAATGGGTAGGATGGAGGCGCCCAATGCGTGTTCTATTTTAGTGTTTAAAATATAAATAAAATATTAAATAAAAACAACAACAGAGGAAATCACTTACCTCTCCAGAAGATACACACCAGTTCAACTGGAAAAATGTTTTTATTCAAAAAACAATCTGACAATGCATATCTCGGGTCACAACCTGCGCTGTACAGTCCAGATGATGTCAGCGCGACCAGTGAACCGCACGCTGAAGCAGGGCTGTGGAGTCTGTACAAAAATCTTCCGACTCCTCAGTTTCTGAAACCACGACTCCGACTCCGGGTACCCAAAATTGCTCAGACTCCGACTCCTCGACTCTGACTCCTTAGTCTAATACTTAACAGGGCTGTGGATTTTGTACAAGTATCATGCGACTCCCGACTCCTCAGTTTCTGAAACCACAACTCCGACTCCAACTCCGGGTGCCCAAAATTGCCCCGACTCCAACTCCACAGCCCCGCGCTGAAGTGCAGAGAGCCGACGCGGAGGGGACCGGGAGCCACGGCGAGGGCACAGGACGGATGTCAGGGGCTGGAAGAAGCCTCAGGTAAGTGGATTTTTTATTTTGTATCTTCCTTGGACCACAGAATCTGTATTCTTACAATAAAAAGCATACCATTCTATTCATTATGTTCTCCTGGGCTCCTCTGTGCTGTTTCTGCCACTCCCTGCTGTAATCCTGGCTTGTAATTGACAGTTTTAGGTAGTGTTTACAAACAAAAGACATGGCTGCTAACCAGCATGTGATAGGCTGAGAAGAGTTCAGTCTGTGACTCACACAGAGCCTGAAGGGTGCGTGGAGAGGGTGTGTAAAGCTTCTGCCTATCACAATAGAGAAGCACATTCCTGTCTCAGCCGACAAAGCCGTCAAAGGAAAGAAGATTAGATTATATAACAGAGATAATACAGCCACTGTGAAACTAGGAAAGGCTGCAGTAAGACAGACCACATTAGAACAGGTATAGGAACCTATAGGATAGAAGAAAAAAGGCTAAAAATTTTGTTAAGAGTCTCTTTAAAACAGTTCTTTATTCTATTTTTTTAAACAGTTTAAATGACACAAAAGAGGAAAGTTAAAAAACTGAGCAGTTCAAGGTGAGTTTGACACAGGAAGTAATTCTTCCAGAGGCAGGAAAAAGATGTGAAGTTAGATTTCATAGGTTCAAGTGACATGTTGAACTGCACACTTGTTGCTGGTCAGCAATCCAATGTAAGGATCCCAGCCCTTGGAGCATATACTGTACCTTTAAATTGAAGCTTCTCTGCACATAGGTTCATTTTAAGCACAGGAACTTCAGAGTCTGTGGAGGCAGCAAACCTGCCTCAACAGGCAGGAAACAAGGAGTAAAGAGATGCAGTAATTACAGACTTGTGATGGCTGCACACAAATCACACACAACTACAGAGTAGGTAACTGAGGCAGCTTTAGTAAGAACTGTGAGCTGAAGTTTAAATAACTTCTAAAAGTTAGATCAAAGTAGAGACAGGGAGTTTAAAAAAAGCCACATCCTGTCAAATTCTACCACAATTTATTACGGCTAGGAGCTGGAATAGTGCTGACCTCTGCAACCTGTCCCAAGTGGGCTAACTATAGCACTACTGGTGGAGGAGGAAGGGGAGGGAGTTGTGGGTCTGGAGAAAAGGCTGCAGCTGCCATTTGGTCCTAGAATATTTATTGTAAGGCTGAGTTTCCCCATCGATATATGCTAGCCACACACAGGTGTGATATCCCAAGCCGATGAACACCTGTCCGACTGGAATTTGATCAGACTGTAATGGATTACTAAACCACAAGGCAAACTCATTCAGCAAAAATCTACTGAAGCATTGTACTGCTTGATGATGTGCTATCCTATGGACCTCCATCTCTCCTGTCCCACCTCCCTCCCAACATGTCCAGTTAGACTTTTAAAATTTTAAAAAAGGGGGGGGGGGCACTTAAGAGGAGATATTGATGCTTATGGAAAGCCTTAGGGCTCTTTCCCACTAACAGCGTTTTGCAGTGCAATTCCAATCACTATTGATCGCAAAGTGTTGTTAGGTACCCACTTAACTATTAGAAACCGCACAGGAATATTTCCATTTAGTGCGGTTCATTTGCAATGCAATTTTTACAACTCGCAACTGCTGTGCCTGCTGCCTTTTTTGTGCGCATGAGCTACCATACAAAGTAAGAGTGCAGGAAAATTACATAGCAATTGCACCGCTATGCAATTTTTTTTCCTGCAATATAAAATATTTTCCCACTTGTTTTCTATTTTCTCCCGTTGGAGATCGCAAATGTGCCGCAATTGCGCCACACACCCAAAGGACTGGACGAAAATCACAGCAGAATTGCCATAGTGGCAAATGGGAGAAATGAAGTGAAATGAATTGCGATTCTCAGAAAACTGAAGATCTGTATGTTACATGGAGCATAAACCAGGATTATACAGAGAACAAGGTTGTGGTGAAAGTCATCTTCACTGCTCAGATGTTGTATGTAAACAATACAAGTTATGCTCCAATCAAATGTTAAATTAACTTTCCATTTCAGTATGTATAGGGCTTTGATTTTTTTTTTTTTTTTTTTTTTTAAGACCTTCTTGGAAACTGTAAGTTGGCTTCTTTGCAACCATGGAAACAGGATATTGCCTGTGTAGCATACTTCCTAGAATTCTTATTTCCCCGCTTCTACAATTGAAGTTTTACTTTTCTTGGGAGCCCGCCCAGAGCATGAAGAACGGGGCAGATAAACAGATACAGAATTCAGCAGACAGTTTGTCCAGCTCAGGAGTAGTCCTGGTCAATGAGATGCTAACAAGTTTCATATTCTGTTATTTTTAGCCAACTTGAAACAATCAAATGCAGTACCTGATGATTTAGATTACTCCAAACACCATGCTACATAAATTTGCCTCAAACTGAATTTATCAGTATCCCATTGACCACCGCAGCTCAGGAGCTCCTTGTACTGGTTTCATACATATCAGTACATAAAACAAACATAATTGTTAAGTTTGCAGACGATACAACTGTCATTGGGCTTATATAAGACAACGAGGAAGCTGCATACAGGGAAGAATTTAGGAACCTGACTGCGTGGTGTAACATTAACAACCTGCTGTTAAAAACAAACAAACAAACAAAAAAAAAAAAAGACCAAAGTTTTCAGTACTTTAGGACCACCAACATGACCAAACATACTAATAATGAGCAAGGCAGAGGCTAAGGAGAGCGTTTCCAGCTTGAAGTTTTTGGGAGTCACTATTGCAGCCTGACAACACTTTAGCTGTAATTGGCAAAGCACAACACCTCTACTTTTTGAAAAAGCTAAGGAGCGCTAACCTTCCTCAGAAGCTGCTGGTTCATTTCTACAGATGCTCCATAGAAAGCATCTTGACAAACTGCTGCATGACAGCCTGGTACAACAGCTCTACTACTGCTGGTAGAGAAGTCCTGCAGCGGGTTGATAAAACAGCAAAGGTCATTATCGGCATTGAACTACCATCACTTGAACTCTTGTAATAAAGACCAAGAAACGCCTTGCTTTAGCTTCTACCATTCAGGTAGACATTTTAGATCAATCCCCAAACACACTGAAAAACAACTTTTCCCCATCCACCATAAACTTTTTAAACTCAGGATCTTCTCTGAAATATTTAAAAATGTTGTACACAGTGTTTATTTGAAATATTTGGCATACTTGTATAATTCTTCCATTTCTACCTGGTACCAGTGATGAACAAGTAGGGAAGCTAGAATTCAGGATGGGCAGAAAACAAGTGATGAGGACAATGAGAAGCTAGGGACATCATTTTGACATTTTCTGAACCTGCCAGTGGAGACAGCTCACCTCCAATGGGAAAATTCCAGGGAACCCCTGTAAAGTCCTCAAGGAACCCTGGTTGAGGAAGACTGATCAAGTAAATAAAACTGGATGCAAGCAACAACAAAACTCAAACAGCTGGCCTGCCCCCTCTGTTAGCTGTTTAAAGAAACCCGATTTGAGATCAATAAAGATAGGATTTCCTTTATTTAAAATAAATATTCTTAATGCTTGACTGTTGCATTCATCTAATGAACCACTAAACACACACACTGATCCTCAAGATTGCATTTTCATTATTTGGCTGGTGTCACTCAGCAATCACGTTTATTTGGTACGTAATGATTTTTGTGCCCGATGCGGGATACTGCGGTGATGTGCAGAGACTGGTTCCCTGCAATCAGCAGCATGATAAAAATTAATGTAGGCTGTAGTACACTTGTAGGCAGTTTTTCCTTTCTGCAGAAAATTTGCATGTGAAAAACCACACAACGCCAATCAAATGTGTGGCTGCATTTACAGTGGTGCGTTGCACTACAGTAGTAAGTTTATGCTATGTCCACAGTGCATGTGGTGCGTTGGGATCCAATGCAGTACAGTGTCCTATCACACTGCAGGCAGTGTGTTACTGCATAACACATGCATTAACAGAGGTACTAAAGCATACTTTTCATTGACTGTATGCAACCTAAAGGTCCCAAAAGATATGGTTCGACGTCCGTTGCTTTACTGTTTTAACAGGGAACACAACTCAGCTTCCACTGTGAATGTAGCCACACAAATTATATTCCCTCTGGATAGGGATGAGCTGCAGACCACAGTAAGACCATCCAATTGCCGTTAAGGATACTGGAAAATATAGTTTCTATTAAAGGATACCCGAAGTGACATGTGACATAATGAGATAGACGTGTATGTACAGTGCCTAGCACACAGATAACTTTGCAGCGTTCCTTTTTTTCTTCCTCTGCCTGAAAGAGTTAAAGGCTGACTCAGTCCTGACTCAGACAGGAAGTGACTAGTGTGACCCTCACGGATAAGAAATTCCAACTATAAAACACTTTCCAAGCAGAAAATGGCTTCTGAGAGCAAGAAAGAGATAAAAAGGAGGAATTTCTTATCAGTGAGGGTCAAACTGTAGTCACTTCCTGTCTGAGTCAGCCACTTACATACCTGATATTTCTTTCAGGCATTGATATTACTTTCAGGCAGAGAAAGAAAAAAAAGAACACAGCATAGTTATTTGTGTGCTAGGCACTGTACATACCCATGTCTATCTCACATTGTCACGTCACTTCGGGTATCCTTTAAGAAAGCTATCACAACATCGAGAGAAAAAAAATCCTCCAAATAAGAAACTGCTGAAGAGCCAACTCAGGCCACTGTATTCATCACAGACACAAGGAAGCAAGCAGAGAGGCAGCCAGCAGGTAATACAGATCTCCATGTTCCACAGCAGGTGCAGAAAGTCAAGACAAAGCAGTCTTGCATTTCCAAAACAAGAAAAGAACCGTACATAGCCTGATTCAACCTCAAAACTACGCATATGGAGGAGCAAGGCGCAATCATCCATCAAACTCCAGCTTGCTTTTTCTTTTTTTTTGAAAAACTACATTAGCAGATAGAACCTCTCTATGGTTATTGTCTGTAATTGTTTTTGATCTGTAATTGTTATTGATCGGTGCAGGGTATAGACAGCTGCATAGTATTGTACTGCATTGATCCTAAGTAAATGGTTCAACAACTTCAAACTATTTCTACTGACATCTGATCAAATTCGTGCGGTGCAAGGCAATAAAATGACCGATATTCCAATCAATCATTTTCTGCTACTTACATGTTCTCTGGCATTGCTTGCACTTGGCAACTGCTCCATTTTTGAACCAGCTTTGCTCTTAATTTGTGCTAGTTTTAGTAATTCTACCCCACTGAATTCCATTTCTGGTTAGATATATGGACAAAGTCAGTTAACCTTTCCACACACACATACAAATGTTCATACAAATAGTTTCACAAAAATCAATCCAGGAAGTACTGCTATCCCTACAGCGGATGCAAGTAGAAGAAAAACGCTGTGCACTAAAGCGAATGCTTCCAAATGTATTGGTTACACAGGATCAAATACAGGGAGACATGCAAAGGGAGTACAGGGTGGTCTGAGACCACCCTGTGCTCCCTTTGCATGTCTCCCTGTATTTGATCCTGTGTAACCAATACATTTGGAAGCATTCGCTTTAGTGCACAGCGTTTTTCTTCTACTTGTAGCATCGGGTTTCTGCCTGCTGGAGCCCATTGCGGCCTCCTAGGACCAGGTCACAGCACCCACAGCCAGCCTATCTGCATTCTTCTACTAAGTAGCTATCCTGCAGCCAATTTAAAAGCCAGGGTTTTGTACAAAAGAATACATTCTCTTGCATAGTCACCTACACCGTGCAGAGGTACCCCAGGATTCATAGGTGTCCAAACTCTGGCCCTGTAACATGCACTGTGCAAATAGAATGTAATCTTTTATACCAAAACCCTGGCTTTTAACATAGCTGTAGGGAGAGCAGTGGTTCCTGGATGATTATTTTTTGTAAAAGCATTTGCATGTGAGTGTGCGAAGGGTTAACTGACTTTTGCCATACAGACAGACTGCTGAACCCTATTACTTAAAGTAGCCATACGCTACTTGATTAGAAATTACATCTGATATAAACATTCAATCTTGTTAAGATCTGTTCAAATTATGCCAGATGGCTGGGCAGGGGGAATGGTGGTCTGCAAGTGGCAGCAGTGCGCAATGAAACCAAACCTCAAGCAATAATTACAATGTTTAAAATAGACACTTCAGTAAAGTGAGACCTTTGGACTATCCAGAGGCTTCCCCAATCATTGTGTAACCCACTGAGGCAGCACTGGGTCCCTCTAAGAAAATTGGACAATAGTTTGTGGAATAGGCTTTCTCTGCCATGCTCCAGTCAGCACTAGAGCACTTGCTTACTGTGCATACTTGGTATGGTTAGCGCATGGCCATTCGCACAAAGACCCTAGTGCATGGCTTCTTCCTCCTTGTACGAGTGGCTTCACGCTACTGGCCATGTGTGGCCTGTACTTTATAGCCGTGCTTGCACACAGATAGGCGCATGTGTATGGGGAATAAGAGTCCCGTCCAGCAGCGATTAACACATTAAAATGTTTTCTCCCCATAGGTTTGCTTTAACAGCCAATTTATTTAGAGTCTTGCAAGGGCACCAGGCCAATGTATTTTAGCACTTTTTTTTTTCTTATTTGTTATACTTCCTTGCTTCTAATTAGTACTGCTGTAATGTGTATTTATGGCCACTTGTCACTAGGGGGCAGTGAGAGACAATAGAAGACTTCTGCTTTCAGTTTTCATATTTTCTGCTAGCAGCAAGAGAGAGCGCAAAGCATTCCAAAAATTTACAGCACGAGTTCTGCTGACTGAGGTCAGAAGCAGTACTTATCTCATATGAGAGAACTCTACTGAAGCTGTTAATGGGTTAAGCCTCTGCACAGTTTTGTACTGCATCAGGTAGTGCCAAGTTTGCAGCAGGGTGACATAAGATTTCTGCTGAAAGCTTGTCTAAAAACTAAAAAGGTAAAGAGTGTAGACAGTGAAGAATCAGTATCTGGAAGGTGTCAATATTTTACCGTAAGTACTACTAATCTACTAGTGTATTGGCGTCCATAAGAAATAAAGTCTAAGTGCCTCAGCTAGCAATGATTCTGGATAGGCGATTTCAGAAATGCAGTTGATTGGCCTGGCTCTGTCTATCACACAGACACAAGCAAGCTCTCAGGTCATAACCTTGCACTGCTGCCTGCTGACCTGGAAAACTTTATTTTCACCTTAAGAACAGTGTCTCCCTTTAAAAGAAACAAGCAGTGTCATAAAAGATGCAGAATACAGAAGACTGTCTCAAGTTCTCCGGCGTGTTCAGGTTGGACGGCACTGAGAAACATGAGATGCTCCCTGGGGATGCTCAGAGAAAGTAACTTCAGAACACTTGTGTTTATGTTTAAACCATCACATGCTCAGAACAGCCAGTGCCGACCCCCAGCGGGAAATCAATGAGGTCAAACGTGTTGGGAAATGCGCAGTAATCAGGGCGACAACTCAAGAAACTGCCAAGTAGCTGACCCGCAACCTCCAGCATAATGTAGACAGTCTTTGGTGTATTACTCTCCATACAGAACAGCAGCACCCAAGCATGGGAAATGCATGCTATTTACAATTACAGTGTAACTGCAGTCACAGAAATGGGACAGGACAGTTTACAGCCTGGCTAGGCAGAAATCTAATAGCCTGTTATTAAGGTATTTCATTTGATCCCGAAATAGTTGGTAAAGTGACGTACATGTGAGCTCTGCCCTCTGACCCAGATATCTGTATGGATAGACTATGAAGATCACACTGTAAAGTCAGAACACCCCTTTAGCTTCTCTTCTGTCAGTGTGATGTCCTTTACATAATCCACTGTAACGAAAGCCAAGTACACACATGCGAGAATTATCGCCCATCGGGGATTGGGAAACCATCTCATGGGAGACAATTCAAGGAACAATGCTGTACAGGCACATCCCTAGCCTTGAGGCTAACTCTGTGTTTTGTTGCTTGGGGGGGGGGGCAGCGGCAGCACAGGATCAGTCTGAATCAAGACCCTAAGTGATCTGGAAACACTTGGGTATCTATATAAGGATAAAAGGGGAGTGTCAAATTAAATTATAAAAAAAACAAAAACAAAAAAACCCTGTAGCTCTGTGCGCCAGTAGTTAACAGGATTCCTCCAATGCTGCAAGAGGCACTTTTTCTATACCACACTTAGTAAATTTTATAAGCCCCGCTTAGGAAACTTTTTTTTATAAAATTTAAAACTAACAACAGTCAGTTCACACCTGAGGTCTTGGTATAAAAGTTATTAGGTGGTGCGCTGCAGTATCACAACCTCCTCTGGTCAAAGTTCAATAAATATCCCATATACTGGCGCTCTATGTCCAAAAGTCACGTGTCCAGCAACACAATGCTAATCTTCAAGACGTTTCTACACCTTTAAATATAAGCAACACAAAGGACATATCATAGTGCAGGAGTTTCTATATTGCTTGACACCTATGTGCTCCCATACACCGCACACTTGTTGCACCACCAGTGCCAGCAACCGCTATCACCCAGGATTAGGGTATTCACACACACCCCCCTTGGGTCCCCGCTCACCAGATGGTCTCTTTAAGTCTGCGTATCTCTCAACGACGTATCTTCTATCATATAGACCTCATAAAGAAAAACCTTATCATGTGTAAAACCATTTAATAAGAAGCTTCTCGCTTAAAACATATATATATATGCGTACATTAAAATCCTCTTGAAATTAAGCCTATAACATAGTCACCGTTGCCTCCAGGAACTGTTCCGGTCTCAGGCTGCGTGTGCTCTTACTTCCTTGTTCAGAGCGTCTCTCTAGGCTCCGCCCTACCAGTTTCGTCATCCGTAATGACTCATCAGGGGCTAGGGAGCATGCGCTGAAGTCTTGTGTTATATAGCTGAAATCCGTCCAGCTCACCCCTCCCACCTCCCACCTATTGGCTAAAGCCACTTCTATTCATTATAGCCAAGTCCGGATCTTTTCCTAGAGTTTACATATCCTAATCTTATATTTCTATACCCCCGCCAAGTATGAGACATCTTTTTATAAAGGAATTGTACCTATTTTCCATTTCTTTACAAAAACATTCATTGGTCATCGCCGCGCGGCGCCTGTTCGTCTGGTCGCTACTGCGCATGCGTTAGTATCCGACATAGTACCTTATTGTCTCTATTAATGGTTTCCTTACCATCCAACCTTTATTAGCGTCACCCTTTGTATACTGAGCATTGTATCCTTATGCTCAACTACTATTGTGTGTCTATTTCACACATCCTCCGCATATTTCAGCATCATCCCTCGTCCGATATATTTCCATCATGGGTCTGAATTTTAGACCCCTTACCTGTATGTTTTTGCATCGTGATTTCATTTTTTCCTGTTACTACCTTTAGCATATAGGCATTATTCTAATTGTGCATGTGTCTAATATTAATTGAATTTGTATGTAATCCCCAACATTAATATACATACCTCATAGTAATATTTCATAACACACATCACCAATGTTTTTGTAAAGAAATGGAAAATAGGTACAATTCCTTTATAAAAAGATGTCTCATACTTGGCGGGGGTATAGAAATATAAGATTAAGATATGTAAACTCTAGGAAAAGATCCGGACTTGGCTATAATGAATAGAAGTGGCTTTAGCCAATAGGTGGGAGGGGTGAGCTGGACGGATTTCAGCTATATAACACAAGACTTCAGCGCATGCTCCTTAGCCCCTGATGAGTCATTACGGATGACGAAACCGGTAGGGCGGAGCCTAGAGAGACGCGCTGAACAAGGAAGTAAGAGCACACGCAGCCTGAGACCGGAACAGTTCCTGGAGGCAACGGTGACTATGTTATAGGCTTAATTTCAAGAGGATTTTAATGTACGCATATATATATATATATGTTTTAAGCGAGAAGCTTCTTATTAAATGGTTTTACACATGATAAGGTTTTTCTTTATGGAGGTCTATATGATAGAAGATAAGTCGTTGAGAGATACGCAGACTTAAAGAGACCATCTGGTGAGCGGGGACCCAAGGGGGTGTGTGTGAATACCCTAATCCTGGGTGATAGCGGTTGCTGGCACTGGTGGTGCAACAAGTGTGCGGTGTATGGGAGCACATAGGTGTCAAGCAATATAGAAACTCCTGCACTATGATATGTCCTTTGTGTTGCTTATATTTAAAGGTGTAGAAACGTCTTGAAGATTGGCATTGTGTTGCTGGACACGTTGTGACTTTTGAACATAGAGCGCCAGTACATGGGATATTTATTTCTATACCACACTGACCGGGTAAGAGGCCGAGCAAAAGTGGAGAAGCTCCCCAGAACATCCAGAGTTTTATTTAAAGGGAACCCAAGGTGAGGGACATATGGAGCCAGTCATATTTATTTCCTTTTAAAGAGACTCCGTAACAAAAATTTCATCCGGTCTTCTTCCATCCTACGAGTTCCAAAATCTATTCTAATATGCTCTGGCTTACTGCAGCACGTTCTACTATCACCATCTCTGTAATAAATCAACTTATCTCTCTCCTGTCAGACTTGTCGGCCTGTGTCTGGAAGGCTGCCAAGTTCTTCAGTGTTGTGGTTCTGTGATGCATCTCCCCCCTCCAGGCCCCTCTCTGCACACTGCCTGTGTGTTATTTAGATTAGTGAAGCTTCTCTCTGCTTTATTATCTTTTACAAGCTGGATAAATCCTCCTCTGAGCTGGCTGGGCTTTCACATACTGAGGAATTACATACAGTCTGAGCTGTCTGCACTCTGCAGGAAGAAACAGCCTGACACTTCAGTGAAAGATAGCTGCAGGGGGAAAGAAACAGATTCAAAAGGAAGGGTGTATACAGCCTGCTTGTGTATGAATGTATTTTCTATGTGTGGACATACTGTACATCAACCTACTTCCTGTTTTGGTGGCCATTTTGTTTATAAACAAACTTTTTAAAACTGTTTTTAACCACTTAATGCGGCGGGGAGCAGCGAAATTGTGACAGAGGGTAATAGGAGATGTCCCCTAACGCACTGGTATGTTTACTTTTGTGCGATTTTAACAATACAGATTCTCTTTAAACAACACCAGTTGCCTGGCAGTGCTGTTGATCTTCTGGCATCAGTAGCGACTGAATCACAACCCTGAAACAAGCATTAAGCTAATCCATTAAAGCTTTAGTCAGAGCACTTGATCTTCATGCTTATTCAGGGTCTATGGCTACAAGTATTAAAGACAGACAGAACCAGGGGGCGGTCAGGTAACTTGCATGGTTTAAAAGAAAAGAAAATAGGTCAGCCTCCATATGTCTCTAATCTCAAGTTTCCTTTAACCCCTGAAATCTGATTTTGCTGCTTTCCATTACATGTATCTTGGCAAATAAACCCTTCAGGGTTTTCACTGTGGTCTGTGTCCCTGCTAGATGAGACATATTTCTTATCGGTGGTGACAAAGCAGGAAATGAAGGGAAACCAATCCAATCGGGACATATATGGTAATACTCACTACGAAGAGAATACAACTCTTCTTGCTGTTCCCAAATCTAAAATAAGTTTTATTGGAGTCACGGACTGACAAAACCACACACCGGCCCCGGGACAGTGTGATTCAGAGTGATGCAATGTGTTTATAGAGTTCTGGTAGTGATCCAGCCAGAGGCAGATGTCATCGCATGGGATGCTGTCAGAATAATTATCCGCTCACCTTGAACACCTCGGAGAAGAAGCCGGAGCCAATCTTCTCACACGTGAAGTCATCCAGGCGGGTGAGGCGAGAGAAGGCGCTGATGAGGGCATTGTAGGAGGATGAGTAGACTCTCCCCAGCTGTGCGATGCCACCGTCACCCCCGACACTGTCCTCAATGCGCTCCAAGCGAGGGGGGAAGCCGGCAATAGAGTTCCGTTTGTTCCGATCCATCCTACCCTGAGAGGTCAGCCTGGGAGTGGGGAGACGCTCCAATCACATTTTATGTCCAGTTGCTGTGAGGATTTTCAGATTCCACAAGCTGCTGAAAAAAATCAGAATATAAAACGGTTACAAAAACTTGTGGCAACAAACCTACTGCTACAATAACACCGTGCAGAGGCAGCAAATCATAGTAAAACACAATCCTGCAAAGGTCAAGGAACTGAAAATAAAAAGTTTCTTACCTGGGCCTTCTTCCAGCCCCCTGCAGCCCTGTGCCCTCGCTGTCATTCTGCGATCCTCTGGCCAGCTGCAGTGCCCTTCTGTCAGCTGTACGCTCAGCCCCGGGCCGCATGCTTCCTGATCGTGCTCACGAACACTGGAGCCCAGTGTTGCCAACTCATCCCTTTAATTACTGACACATATAAATTATACAGGTTTTGTGGCTAGGTAGATGCAGTTAAGGCACTGATTAGCCCCAGAACCTGTACAACTTAGACGTGTCAGTAATTAAAGGGATGAGTTGGCAACAGTGGAGCCCACTCAGAAGGCGCACAAGCCTGGGCTGCGCATAGGCAGAAGCCCTCAACTGGCCAGTTTTCAGTGGGGTGCTGCATTTGACTAGAGGGTCACAGAATGATGGCAAGGGTACAGAAGGCCTGCAGTTAAAGAGAAACCGTGACCAAGAATTGAACCTTATCCCATTCAGTAGCTGATACCCCCGTTTACATGAGAAATCTATTCCTTTTCTCAAACGGATCATCAGGCGGCTCTGTATGGCTGATATTGAGGTGAAACCCCTCCCACAAGAAACTTAGGACCATGGTCCTGGCAGTTTCCTGTCTGTGAACCTTGTTGCATTGTGGGAAATAGCTGTTTACAGCTGTTTCCAACTGCCAAAAAAACAAGCAGCAGCTACATCACCTGCCAGCAGTAAAAATGTCACCATGTGGTAAATGTCAGAATATAAATCAGGGAAAGGAAAGATTTTACAATGAGCAAACACTGACTAAATCAATTATACATATTTATTGTAAAAATGAAGCCCTTTTTTTATTACATTATTTTCACTGGAGTTCCTCTTTAAGTAAGGCAAGTTAAACTGCTCTTTTTATACTTCTGTTACCTTTTAAAGCAAAACTCCAGCCCTATCCTTCTCACTTCAGGTGTGCTTTAAGACTGAATTTCCACTAGATCCTAAAGTTTTCCCCCATGCACGAATGTGTGTAAAAAACACATTAGAACTGACGGTCCATTTAAAAAAAAAAAAATCAATGGACAGTTTCTATGTAAATGCATTTATCTTTTTTCTTTTGAGCGCGAAAATAAATAAATAAAATAAAAAAAAAAACCAGATACTAGGTTGCTTTTTCTGGACATGCCTTCCACCATTACTTACATTTTGGGCCCCAGCCCTAGGGCCCTGTTCACACTTGGCAACGCATTTTGCATCGCAGTGTTCTGCAATTTTTTCAGTGATTCTCATTGAGAATCGCGATGCAATCGTTGGGGAAAATAGTTTGCGATCGTGAAAAATCACAAATGCACCGCAATCACTGAAATGCAGTAATCGCATAGGATTATTACTTGTGCAGCAGCATTTTGCTATCATCGGCGATTAGCAAAGTGCGAATCACGGGCAAAAAGCACTGTGTGTAAAGGACACCTGAAGTGAGAGTTATATTGAGGCTGCCATAACCATCTCCTTTTAAAATGATAACAGTTGCCTGGCTATCCTGCTGATCTCTTTGGCTGCAGTCTTTGTCTAAACCACAGCAAGCACGTGGCAAATCCAGTCGAACCACCATTGCAGACCTTGACATTGCACCCTTTCCACCCTCAGACCATCACCTTCAACCTCCTCACGGAAGGCACCTCCAAACTACCCACCCACCTGGTCGATGGCAGCGAGACCTACGCAAGCTCAACCCTTGCATCCTTGCTGACCCCCTCCATGCCCTCTCCCCACCCTAACCTGTTCTAATCTTGCTGCAGCTCAGTATCGCCAACCTCTCTCATCAGCCCTAGAGAAAGCTGCTCCACCAATTTTCCGCCTCAACCGCCACCCTAGCCCCCAGCCCTGGCGCACTACCCATGCTCATAACCTCCAGAGGGAAATGCGCCACTGAACAGAAATGGAGGAAAACTCAACTTAACCAGGATTTACTACAGTACAAGACTAATCTGCTGCAGTTCCACACTGCCCTTGCTCATGCGAAGCAGGAATACTTAACCAAGCTCATCGGAGCACAAGCTTCCAACCCCTGGCGTCTTTTTGCCACTTTCAACTCCCTGCTTAAACCCACCACCCTCCGTTTCCTCCCTCTCTGCCACAGATTTAGCCACCCACTTCACCAACAAAATGGTCTCCATCCGTCAGGAAATATCCAATCTCCACCTCCCACCCCCTCCCAACCAGCTCCTCCTCCACTCTATTCTCTCCTCACCTCCTTCACTCCTACTACCACTGAGGAAGTCAACCACCTTCTGCAGACTTCCCATACCACTACTCCCCCCCCCCCCCTTGACCCCATCCCTTCTGATATACTCCAGCCTCACTTCACGGAATGGGCCCCAGTTCTCACTACCCTATTTAACCTCTCCATATCCACAGGCACCTTCCCCTCAAACTTCAAGCAGGCCACTGTACTACCCCTGCTCAAGAAACCCTCCCTCGACCTCTCCAACTACCGCCCTATCTCCCTCCTCCCCTTTGCCTCAAAACTCCTTGAGCGTCTGGTTCACAAACGCCTGACCCAGTACCTCAATGCCAACACACTGCAATCTGGATTTCAGCCCCACTCAACCGAAACGGCTCTCAAAGTGGTCAATGACCTTGCCTTAGCTAAAGCTGAAGGTAAATACTCCATTCTCCTCCTTGACCTTTCAGCAGCTTTTGACACAGTAGATCATCCCCTACTCCTCCAGTCCATGGGCATTCACGATCTCGCCCTGACCTGGCTTTCATCCTACCACTCCAACCGCTCCTTCACGACCTCCTTCAATGAGTCCTCGTCCACCCCCAATCACCTCTCGGTGAGAGCCTCCCAAGGCTCGGTCTTTGGCCCCCTACTGTTCTCCCTATACACATCCTCCATTGACAAGGTTATCTCCTCCAAGGGTTTTAACTATTATCTGTATGCAGATGACACCCAGATCTACCTCCACACCCCTGACATATCCACCACTACCATGGACAAGGTCTCCTCCTACCCATCAGCCATCTCCTCCTGGATGTCCGCTAGGTTCCTGAAACTAAATCTAGACAAAACGGAATTTATGATCTTCCCACCCCGGCCATCCATGAACCTCCCAGATGTGCATGTCACTGTTAACCACACTACCATTTGCCCTACCTATACAGCCCGCTGTCTGGGTGTCACCCTGGACTTCACATTCTCCTTCACTCCCCACATCCAAAACCTCACAAAGTCCTGCAACTTCCACCTTTGTAACATCTGTAAGATTTGCCCTTTCCTGACCCCTGCCACCACCAAACTCCTCATCCATGCCCTCATAATTTCCCGCCTTGACTACTGCAATGCCCTTCTGTCTGGTCTCCCTATGACCTTAATAGCCCCACTGCAGTCCATCATGAATGCAGCAGCCAGAATTATCCACTGCTCCCATCGCTCTACCACGGCGGCTTCCCTCCTTGAATCCCTCCACTGGCTTCCTATCCAGTCCAGAATCAGATTCAAGATACTGTGTCTGACCTACAAATCTGTCCACAAAACTTGTCCAACATACATTTCCAATCTTACTCAGGAGGTACACACCTAGCCGCTCACTCCGTTCTTCTAATGAACTTCGCCTGACCGCCCCCCACATCACCCAGTCCCATGCACGCCTCCAGGACTTCTCAAGAGCTGCTCCAACACTATAAAACGCCCTACCTCCACCCATTAGGGCAGCCCCCTCTGCTGCACGATTTTAGGAAAAAATTGAAATTGCGATTTTTCTCTCAAAAATTGTGATTTCGATTTTTTCACGATTTTCTTCAAATCGAGCTTTAGCACTAAATTCACAATGCCCCCAGTATAGTTTAGCCAGCTATAGGTTTCCCAGTAAAGGTTAGCTAACTATAGGTGCCCCAGTATAGATAAGCCAGCTATAGGTGTTGCAGTGCAGGTAAGCCTCTTTAGGTACCACAGTACAGGTTAGCCAGTGTCGGTATCGCAGTACAGGGTAGCCAGTGTATGGTGCCGCAGTACAGGGTAGCCATCCTGATCCCTTTTAGTGTAACCAGATCCCCCCTCCCCCCACACATACACAGTCGCACACACCTTTAGTGTATATAGGCTGATCCCCCTTAAGTGTATATTGCTAGATTCCCCCTTTAGTGTATATAGCCAGATTTCCCCCCCCCCCCCTTAGTGTATATAGGCAGATTCTTTCCCCTCCCTTTAGCCAGACCACCCCTTTAGTGTACATAGGCAGTCCCTCCCCCCTTAATGTATATAGCTAGATCCCCCTTTAGTATAGGCAGATCCCCCACTTTAGCTTATATTGCCATATCTCCCCTTTAGTGTAGATCCCCTTTAGTGTATATAGGCAGTCCCCCCCCTTCCCCCGCTTAATGTATATAGCCTGATCCCCCTCTTTAGCATATATAGCCAGATCTCCCCTTTAGTATAGACAGATTCCCCCCCCCCCCCTTCCTTCCTGTTAGTGTATATAGGCAGATCCCCCTCACGATGGTACCTGCTTCTCTCCCGGCCCCCTCCTTCTCTCCTGGCCCCCTCCTCCAGCAAGTTCTGATCCCATGCGGCTTCACCGCATTAGAGAGTGTCGCGCGGTGAGCCGCGGTGAACAGGCAGTGAGTGTTGCTTGGTAACGGTGGGCGCCAGGAAGTGATGTCACACTTCCTGATTCAGGCCCCGCAATACTCGGCAACACTCGCTGCTTGTTCACCACGGCTCACCGCGCAGCAGTCTAATGCGATGAAGCCAAACGGGATAAGAACTTGCTGGAGGAGGGGGCCGGGAGAGGAGTAGGTACCAGCGGCTCCACAAATCGCAGCAAAACCGACACTGACGATCTGAAGATCGTCAAGCCCCTGATCGCGATTTTCGGTTTTAAACCGGAAATCGTTCAGCCCTAGCCCCCTCCAACATCTTCAAGAAGAAGACCCTCAAAACTCACCTTTTCACTCTGGCCTACTACCCCTCACAAGTGCTCTAAACCCGCAGCTGAACTCTCGTCCCCTACCATTCGTGTCCCTACCTCTTCCTCTAGATTGTAAGCCTTTGGGCAGGGTCCTCCTCCTTTTGTGTCCTACCTGATCATGCACCTCCATTACTGTGAACCCATGATATGCATCTGCACCTAACTTGCCTAATCTCCATGCTCCCATCCAGTGACTGACTAAGCATTACCTTGTACTCATACTGTGCTGCGTGATCTGGTTTTTCTTGTATTCCTGTATTGACATATCGCTTTATGAATACAATAAACAAACCTCTGATCTGTATGCTTGTTCAGGGTCTATGGCTACAAGTATTGGAGGTAGAGGAGCAGACCAGCCAGGTAATTTGCATTGTTTAAAAAGGAAATAAATATGGCAGCCTCAATATCCTTGGGCAAGAATGCTTCAAGGTGGACTACTCTCTACTGGCTGCAGCTCTCAAGCGCTAGTAGAAAAGTGCTGTGCAAGTGTTCACATTTCATAACATTTTTTTCCCAGTACGTCAGCTCAGACAGCACCCCTAATGAGACTTGTCTCCCTCCAACACACGGACAGGAATCTGCAAAAGATTTAAATTTGCATAATAGGCGGCCCCAGTATATAAGGCATTAGTCATCAATTACCTTCAGTTCTTATCAGATGTATGAAAGTTTGACGGATCCCCAATCTCAATTTATCCCTGTTCATTCCTCTCTGAAGTCCGTGATTAAGAGAGAATGGGATAGTCCTGAGAGAAGAGCCTTTTGGCCTAGATCTATGTCTAGTCGCTATCCTTTTAATCCGGATGACCAGGCTTTTTGGGGACCTCCGCCTAAGCTAGATCCGTCATTATCAAGGGTTTCAAGGAAGACTGACTTGTTGTTTGAAGATTTTGGCAATCTTAGGGATCCCATTGACAAGAAGATGGACAATATTCTTCGTAGGGCCTGGGAATCATCGTCATTAACATTTAAGCCGGCAGTGGCTTCCACCGCAGTAGGGAGATCTTTGAAAACATGGCTCTTGGATGTACAATCCAAGATTGCCTCAGGTGTACCGAGAGAGGAGATACTTAACGACTTCCCAAATCTGTTTAATGCTACGGACTATCTCACTGATGCTGCTGATGACACTGTGAAATTAACTGCAAGAACAACTGCTTTAGTAAATTCCGCTAGAAGAGGGGTTTGGGTAAAGACTTGGGGGGGTGATAATTCCTCTAAATCAAGACTTTGTGGTATTCCCTGTGAAGGGGGTCTTTTGTTTGGGTCAAAACTTGATGAGACCTTAGATAGAACCGCTGACACTAAGAAAAACTTCCCCACTAAGAGAAGGTCCTTTCAATACAAACGGTCCTTTCGCGGGCCCCCAAAGTCAGAATCCAATGAGCGTCCCACCACCTCCAGAAAGAGGTGGGCTCCTTACAGAAACCAGAGAGGGAAGCCCAATCCCCCCTCAACTAGCAAGACTACAAAACAATGACATCAGGCTTCCAGTGGGAGGGAGGTTAGCCCACTTTTACAAAATATGGCATCAGTACTTCACAAACCCATGGCTTCTGCACATTGTCCTGGAAGGATACAAAATAGAGTTCGAAATGTTACCTCCCCAAAGATTCGTCACTCCTCTGTCATTAGGACATACAAAACAACTAGCCCTTCAGGCCGAAGTAAAATCCTTGCTTCTCAAAAGGGTAATTCGGGAGGTCACCTCATGTCAAAGGGGTCGGGGGTTTTACTCTCCAGTATTTCTTGTTCCAAAGTCACAAGGAGGCTTTCGCTTCATTCTCAACTTAAAAGGTCTAAACAAGTCAGTAAAGTACAGGAAGTTCAGAATGAACAACATTATTTCTGTGATTCATCTTTTACAGAAGGACAGTTTCCTTGCATCTCTGGATCTGAAAGATGCGTACCTGCATATTCCCATTCATCTCTCCTCTCAGCAATTCCTCAGATTTGCAGTCCAGTTGGACGGAAAGGTAAGACATTTTCAATTTAATGCTCTTCCTTTCGGGCTATCCTCTGCGCCCTGGTTGTTTACTAAAGTCATGTCAGAGGTCTTAGCAGTTCTAAGACTGAAGTCTGTTAATGTTATTGCCTATTTGGATGACTTATTGCTTTGGGGTTCCTCTGAGAGGTTACTGTATGCCCATTTGGACTCATGTCTCTCATTCCTTCAGTCCCTGGGTTGGCTTGTCAACTGGGAGAAATCCTCTCTGACCCCTTGTCAATCTATGGAATATCTAGGGTTCAACATTGACACTGTTAATGAAAGAATTTTTCTGACTGATAAGAAGATTTCTTCTATACTAAATACTGTTCTTTCTTTTCAGAAATCAAGATCAGTCTCGCTGAGAAGGGCCATGGCCACATTGGGTCACTTAACAGCCTCATTCCCGGCAGTTCAGTGGGGCCAGCTCCACTCAAGGGAATTACAAGTGTGGATTCTAAAGAACTGGAACAGGAGGTCAAGTTCCCTAGACAGGGCGGTGATGATTCCTCACAGTATCAAGGTATCCTTGATGTGGTGGCAGATCAAGAAGCATCTATCCGTGGGTCGTCTCTGGAATTATCCATCTCAGACGACGATAACGACGGATGCCAGTGCGTGGGGATGGGGGGCCCAC
Organism: Hyperolius riggenbachi; assembly: GCF_040937935.1. Classification (NCBI taxonomy): domain Eukaryota; kingdom Metazoa; phylum Chordata; class Amphibia; order Anura; family Hyperoliidae; genus Hyperolius; species Hyperolius riggenbachi. Next base: position 72,461,053 of record NC_090651.1, on the reverse strand, counting down.
ATGGACTTTCGACCAGCTCAGGGTCAGTGGTCAGACCAGATGAAATCAAGCTCCTCCAACAGCAGGGAGCTCGAAGCAGTATGGCAGGCCTTACAGTTTTTCAGCAGCCAGATCCAGGGCCATCATGTTCTAATAAGATCAGACAACAGCAGTGTGGTGGCTTATGTGAACCGTCAAGGAGGAACAAGGAGTCACCTGCTGTGGTGCCAATCGGGTCGCATTCTCAGATGGGCGGAAGCAAATCTGGAATCGTTGAGGGCAGTCCACTTGAAAGGGACCTCAAATCACCTGGCAGACTTGTTGAGTCGGAAAGCTTTGGATCAGAACGAATGGTCAGTCAATCCTCAGATTCTTCTGGAAATTACATCTCATTGGGGATGTCCGGAGATAGACTTATTCGCAAGGAAAGAGAATGCCAGGTGTCGGAAGTTCTGTTCCCTCCACCCGAAAGACAATCCTTGGGCAGTGGACGCCTTCTCAGTGAATTGGGGCTTCCATTTGATGTATGCGTTTCCTCCAATACCTCTGTTATCCAGGGTTTTGAACAAGATTATACAGGACCAAGCACGAGTTATTCTGATTGCGCCATTCTGGCCAAAGAGACCCTGGTTCACGTTACTTCAAGCCTTGAGGGTATCAGAACCAATCAATCTTCCTCCTCATCCGGAGCTTCTGTCTCAGGGGCCATTCTTTCATCAAAATCCGGAGCTTCTGCATCTTACGGCATGGAACCTGAATGGGGATTGTTAAAGGCAAGAGGTTTCTCAGATGAGTTGGCTGGCACTTTAATCCAGAGTAGGAAGAAGGGGACTCGTCAGATCTATCAAAAAACCTGGAAGATCTTTAATGAGTGGTGTGTTGAGAGATCAATGGTCAACAATTCCCTGGCTTCAGTCCTGGAATTTTTACAATCTGGGTTCCAGAAGGGGCTCAGTACCAGCACCCTAAAAGTCCAGACGTCTGCTCTGAGCGTTTTCCTGGAGAGAAGATTAGCCCAGGAGGAGTTGGTTATACGTTTCTTTGAGGCATTAAAGAGAATTAAGCCTGTGGTGAGAACAAGGATACCTCCTTGGGACTTGAATATTGTGTTGCAAGGTTTATGTAAACCTCCATTTGAACCTTTAGAACAAGCATCTGATAAGTTTTTATCCTTAAAGACATCATTCCTCTTGGCAATCACAACCGCAAGAAGATTGGGAGAGTTGCAGGCCCTATCCATAAAAGAGCCGTATTGTGTGGTCTCAGAGGATAGGATCACCCTACGATTGGACATTGATTTTTTGCCTAAAGTAGTATCTAAGTTTCACAGATTGCAAGAATTGTTCATTCCTTCCTTTTGTGATAATCCAGCGAATGACAAAGAAAGGTCGCTTCATTGTTTAGATGTTCGAAGATGCTTGCTTCAATACCTGGAAAGGACTAAATCCTGGAGGAAGACCGAGGCAATGTTTGTAATCTTCTCAGGGAATGCCAGGGGAAGTAAAGCTTCTAAACCAACACTTGCAAGATGGATCAAACAAGCGATTACTGAAGCTTATCAAATACAGGGCAGGCAGCTGTCCTTCCCAGTAAAAGCACATTCCACGAGAGCTGTATCAACTTCATGGGCAGAGAGGGCAGGAGCCTCGATAGAACAGATATGCAGGGCAGCAACCTGGTCCAGCCAGAACACGTTCGTGAAGCACTATAGGCTTAATGTTTTGGCTAATTCTGACCTATCCTTTGGCAGAAAAGTTCTGCAGGCTGTAGTCCCTCCCTGAATTTATATATCGTGTATATCGTCTCATTAGGGGTGCTGTCTGAGCTGACGTACTGGGAAAGACCAAATTACTTACGGTAACGTCTTTTCCAGTAGTCGCGAAGACAGCACCCCTACAACCCACCCTGGGTAAAAAAAAAAAAAAAAAAAAAAAAAAAAAAGATTAATTATATGAGCATTATTACGGTGTCCGTGTCTTTTGTATAGAACTGAAGGTAATTGATGACTAATGCCTTATATACTGGGGCCGCCTATTATGCAAATTTAAATCTTTTGCAGATTCCTGTCCGTGTGTTGGAGGGAGACAAGTCTCATTAGGGGTGCTGTCTTCGCGACTACTGGAAAAGACGTTACCGTAAGTAATTTGGTCTTTTTCCGATACAGGACGGTTGGAGACCTGAGGAAAGCTCTAGTTAGCTTTCTCAGCTGATTGCCTAGTACTCAGGTGACATGCATAAAGTAATGTTAAGAATGTTAAGGTACAGCCCTATGTAGGAGAATAAATGGGGGGTGCAGACAGACCTCCCCCTCCCCCCCCACTGTACCCTCGGGCGATCCAACTATGGGTGCATTTGCGAGTGTGCATTTAAAATTAATCTACAGGGTAATGATAGGAATCGTAATGTATAATCTGATATTATAACTATTAAGTCCACCTTTAATACTACAGTACAGTATAATCTCATAGGAAACTCCAAGGAACTGGGAAAAGTGGTTTATTATATCAGAAGTTTACTTTATCAGAAATTGTCCTAGAAATGGCCCAGCATGCCCTGGCACATTCTCTGCCAGAAAGGAGCAACTCTGTCCTCCCATTAGAGGTACAGTACAAGCACTTGCACATTTGGTGGACTACAAGGTTAAATATACCTTAGGGCTGCATAGCCAGGCTGGACTAATTTCTGGTACAGTATCCAGGGCTCCTTAAAAATTGCAGCCATCACTGAATAGGAGGCAGCCACTCGCTTCCTGTGAGTGGCTCAAATACCTCTGCGGGAGAGACTTGCAGCATATGACCTGCAAAACTTTGATACCCAGATGTGCGTACAATCCTGTAGGGCAGTGGTTCCCAACACATGTGCCGCGACACATACATGTGTCGCGGCAGCTTCGGGTATGTGTCGCGGCTCTCGGAGGGGAGCAGAGCAGTGGAGGGAGAGCTGTGGGCAGTTGCGGAGAAGGGGGCCATCTCCCCCCTTCTCTCACCTTAGGGTGCTCTGCCTCCCTCGCTTTCCCCTCCGATACAGTGTGGTGGCGCTTGGCAGCGGGCGGGACTTACCTTCCGTGTATTCTCCAAGCGCCTGCTGGAAGTTCTGGTTCTGCAGCCGCTGCTCTGGTCTGGATCAGGCCAGAGTAGTGGCAAATCATCCCGCGCCGGTGACGAGATGAGACCAGACGGGACAGAGACACGGAAGGGAAGTTCCGCCCCTCTGCCAGCCACCACACTTCGTTCCGGAGGAGAGAGCGAGGGAGGGAGAGCACCCTGAGGTGCCGCTCTCCTTCCCTCGCTCTCTCCTCCGGGGGGGGGGGGGGGGGCACCTGGCTACATATACTGGGCACATATATCCCTGGCTACATATACTGGGGACATATACCCCTGCCTACATATACTGGGGACATATACCCCTGGCTACATATACTGGGGACATATACCTCTGGCTACATATACTGGGGACATATACCTCTGGCTACATATACTGGGGACATATACCTCTGGCTACATATACTGGGGACATATACCTCTGGCTACATATACTGGGGACATATACACCTGGCTACATATACTGGGGACATATACACCTGGCTACATATACTGGGGACATATACACCTGGCTACATATACTGGGGACATATACACCTGGCTACATATACTGGGGACATATACACCTGGCTACATATACTGGGGACATATACACCTGGCTACATATACTGGGGACATATACACCTGGCTACATATACTGGGGACATATACACCTGGCTACATATACTGGGGACATATACACCTGGCTACATATACTGGGGACATATACACCTGGCTACATATACTGGGGACATATACACCTGGCTACATATACTGGGCACATATATCCCTGGCTACATATACTGGGCACATATATCCCTGGCTACATATACTGGGCACATATATCCCTGGCTACATATACTGGGGACAACTGGCTGTTTATCATTATGTGCATTTACGGGTGAAAACCGGTCTCTTATTATGAGCATTTACTGGTGAACAGCTGTCTCTTATTATGTGCATTTAATGGTGTAAAGAGGTCTCTTATTATGTGCATTTACTGGTGAAAAGCTGTCTCTTATGTGCATTTACTGGTGAAAAGCTGTCTCTTATGTGCATTTACTGGTGAAAAGCTGTCTCTCATTACGTGCATTTACTGGTGAAAGACTGTCTGTCATTAACTGCATTTACTGGTGAAACGCTGTCTCTTATGTGCATTTAGTGGGGAAACGCTGTCTCTCATTACATGCATTTAGTCTACGTGTGACGGAGATCTGAACGTTTGGTTTGATGTGTCACGACTCCAAAAAGGTTGGGAACCACTGCTGTAGGAGGACTGTGACAATTATCCGTGATTGCAACGTGGAAGTGATAATGCTGCATCCCCTTTTGTTTAAATTCACATTATTCATCATTTTCCCAAGGCTGCTTATTTGTACAGTACTGTACTGTATATCCTGCACCGATGCCATTCTTATCTTACCAATGTTATCAGGCATCAGCTCACTTACAACCAGCCTGCAGAAAGCTGCTGACCATGGGTTTCAGGGCTTTTATCTGCTAGCCGCAATATGTGTGGTGGCACTTCCTGGTCTGCGAGTACGCAGATGAATCCCAGAAGCCGTGCAATGACCAGCTATGGGATTCGCCTCCTCCCGTAAGAAAAAAATGCTGCAGTTTGTCCGAATCGCTAAGGCAAATGATTCAGACGGCGGTAGCATTATCCCCCCCCCCCCCCCCTATGGCAGTTTCCCCGTGCGATTTGCTTGCGGTTAAACTCTGCAGATTCGGCCCGATTTCCGCAGCAGTGGAAACGGGCCTTTACACTGACATATAATGCATACACCCCCACTGGTTACTATATCCAGAGTCAGCATCACTTGGGGGCCAAAAACATGATTACTATATCAGAAGTTTTATTATATCCGGGTTTACTATACCAGGCATTGCTCCCATAGACTTATAATGGAGATTGGCTGGGACTTGGAGAGGTCGTTTACGATACCAGAGTTTATTATAATGAGATTATACTGTATATCAAATGTATTTAATGATTCGAGTGAGTTTTAAGCCTGGTACACACCATGCAATATCCCGTCAGATAGATGGGTTGAATAGATAATTTTCGACAGGTTCAATCTGACTTCCGATCGTTTTTTTTTTCTGATCGATTTGCATAGAAGGGATCAGTAAATCAATCAGAAATCCGATCGGCTCTGTCAGAAATTATTTATCGACCCATCCATCTGTTGGGAAATTGCACGGTATGTACCAGGCATAAAACTTATGTGGACTTTCTCCTACAACTGAAAAGAGTTAAGTGTTTGCACTCAAATGGAATTCTTTAGATACAGATCAAATGAAATGAAAAACACTTTTTGTAATATACTATAATCCAGATTAAAAATGTATGAATGTCAGGGTTGCATAACATCTTAGCCGGACTTCACACTAGTAAAACTACTATGCACAGAGATTGATAGAACTGCTTTATTATGACTTATGTGTACAAACATGACGCTTGGGCTATTTCACAGTACTCAGTTGTATTTAAAAATAATTCTGCATGTCAACATACTGCCCATACAATTCTATGAGCCTGTTCACAGTAATGCATTGTAACAGATCGTATTATTCTAACTCACTGCATGCAGGCTTTGCATTTAAGTCTATGTCCAGTCTACATTGGATCGCTCCTCCGCTGTCCTTCACTGCCCGTATAGCCGCTACCGGGTCCCGTCACTTCCGCCGGACGCGGGCAGTTGTACGCATTCAGTGACTCCCTGCGTCTCGCCCCGCTCCGCAGTATGGAGGGAGCGAACTGCGCTTGCCTCAACTGGCCAAAGTGACGAGACCCGGTACCGGCGGATAGAGGCAACAGAGGACGGCAGAGTGGGAGCGATCCATGCTGATGGGGCTGTAGGAAGCTCCAGGTATGTATAAGTCTATTATTGCATTCGTCTCTGGTTCTCTTTTATCAGTTGGTACGCATTTTATTTTTTTTCTCCATAGCAGTGGATTGTGAAAAAGATTTCAGATACAACGTGTTAAGTGTGAACTGTGCCACAGGTGTGACAAGTCTGTGAACCTTGTTGAATTTTGGGATAGTCGTTTACAGCTGTTTCCAACTGCCAAAAAAGCAAGCAGCAGCTACATCACCTGCCAGCAGTAAAAATGTCACCATGCGATGTCAGAATGTAAATCAGGGATTTAAAATATTTTCCAATGGACAAACACTAAATAAATCCTTTAAACATAATTCTTTTTTTATTACATTATTTTCACTGGAGTTCCTCTAAGTGTAAACAGGGCCTAAAGCTGCACTTCATGCAGTTAGGAACATTAAATCGCACAACGTAAACTATTTTCTGTTGGGTTCTATTGTGCCACGGCCACCACCTAAGCTGTAAGGCACAACATGTACATAATAAATAGTGTGTGTGTGTAGTGTGAATAGGCCCTCAAGGTTAGCAGTTTTTCTGGCCAACTTTTGGAATAATGCAATTTACACAGTGTGTAAAATTGTGTGAAGGCAGTCATACATCTAGCCATTTTGTTTTGGTAGACTTTACTGGGCAATCAACTGATTCTTTGTTGATCGGAATCATGTAAACACTAGCAGAGACCTGCGTTATCGACCAATAACTTACATCCTGTTTGACCGATGAAGTTGGTTGATTCAACATGATACTGATCAGTTTTCTTTCTATTTCCCAGTGCTACTACTATTTGTCAGTGCATTTGTCCTGTACTTGTCACTTAAAACAACAGTTAATTGCCATTAGGGATAGGCAATGAGATGCAAGTTGTTTCTGAGTTCATACAGAATTATGCAAATTCTGTATGGGAGCTTAAAAACATCCATCAAGGTGGAATTTGATTGGTCCCTTGTAAAAAAGGATGCAGTAACCAGTTTAGTCCTCCAAATCCTACAATACACTATCTTCCTCCTATGCTTCCACGTCACAGATAACATCACACTGCCTCAGTGTTCCTGGGATACAGACCTAGAAATTTTTACCTAAGCTGAGTCCCTGACAGAAGCTCTAAGAGCTCTTTCACATTGCGTTCCGTTCATGTGGCTGTCAGCATTGGCCGTGTTTTGAGGCATTTTTTTTTCCCATTTCTGTGCATTGGACATTTTTTGTTAAAGCGGTATCGTCACCAGGGCTGTGGAGTCGGAGTCGGAGTTGTGGAGTCGTGGAGTCGGGCAATTTTGGGTGCCTGGAGTCGGAGTCGGGAAAAAATGCACCGACTCCTAATGAATTTGTAACTGTAATTAAAATAGAAAATATGATAAAATGTTCTATTTCTCAGATAAAAGTCATTAAAAATAATATATATATATATATATATATATATATATATATATATATATATATATATATATATATATATATATATATATATATATACATACATACATATACAGTAATAGCTGTGCTTAGTCTACAAAATTGAAATAAACCAATCAAAATTAGTTACTTGTGCTGCTTCAATAAAGCAGTCCCCGTATTTTTAAGGTCAGATATACATATCTGATTGTGACTGTATATATGATGTGTACACAGGAATCTCTTATATACACTAAATAACATCTATGCTGTAAGTATGAAGCCTGATGTGTAGCCATGTCACTAATAGAGATGGTCAACGAGATGGAAATAATTCTGCATTGATGCTGATTTATGCAAATGTATGCACTCCCTTTGCTGATGAAATCAAATAATTTGATATGTTATGAAAATTTGGTTTGGTGACTACAAATTAAAGGGAAACTGAGACGGATGAAAAGTAAAAGTTTTATACATACCTGGGGCTTCCTCCAGCCCCCTTCAGGCTAATCAGTCCCTCACTGTCTTCCACCACCCGGATCTTCTGCTATGAGTCCTGGTAATTCAGCCAGTCAGCGCTGTCTGGCCGCATGCCGCTCCCACAGCCAGGAACATTCTGCACCTGCGCAATAGTGCTGCACAGGTGTAGTATGCTCCTGGCGGCGGAGTGTGTGCATGCGCACTACGCCTGACTGGCTCAAGTACCTGGACTCATAGCAGAAGATCCAGGTGGTGGAGGAGGACAACGAGGGACTGATTATCCTGAAGGCGGCTGGAGGAAGCCCCAGGTATGTATAAAACTTTAATTTCATCTGTCTCAGGTTTACTTTGTTACACAGTAGTACTATACTCTACATATGCACTCCCCACAGAGCTGCAGGGAATCCACTGAGAATGCTGTGCACATTGAACACAGAGGTGTTGTCTGTTTACAATCTCCTCATTCCCCTGCAGAGTACCTGCACATCACTCTTACATGTACCCACACTTACATTGCCTAGGGCCTGATAGATGTTCTTTGTTCCGGTTGTACCTTTTACAAGTACTCTTACCAAGGACTAGTTTTAGTCTAAAGGGAATAAATATAGTAGTCTACATATCCTTCTCACTTCAGTTGTCTTGTAAAATTCCTAAGCGTTGGCAGTTAAGAGACGAATTTCATGTTACATACTTTTAATCAACAAAATTGTAATATGCAAAATAGAGGAGTCGGAGTCGTGGAGTCGGAGGAATCCTAAACTGAGGAGTCGGAGTCGGTGGATTTTTGGACCGACTCCACCATAAAAATCAAATTTCAACAGCAACTGGTCTTAGTGTATTAAGTGATAAAGATGCTAATCCTGCATTCAAAACTTTTTCTGCTGTTATGATTTGGAGTTATCACATACTTAAGGAACACTGGCCCTTTAGTAGTCGTGCCAAATAATTGCATGCTAGGGGTTCTTTTTATCTGTAATCTATTCCTCCTCTTCCCTTTATTTCCCTGCCAGCTTCTTATCTGAAACCTAATCCCCTACTCTCTTGTGTTTACAAGCAAGGCTGAGGTGACTCAGCGATTGGAGGAGACAAGAAAAAAAGTAGAGGGCAGAAATGACATCACGAGTTAGCCTTAACTGTGGGCAAAAGACATGGCCCCCACCAGGAACAGAATTCTCGTAATTTACTATACAACATTCACTGAAATCAAAACGTGGACAGTATAATACATGTGTTATGTAAGTAGATCAAGTATTTATCTACTTATATATGCTTTTTTTCCCCTGCCATAGTATGGCTGATCCTACTGCTTTAAGCGCTTTTCTAAGCGCTTTTTCTAAGTGATTGCGGTTTTTCACTTCCTGACATCAGTCAGGAAGTGAACTCTTTGACCTGGAAAATAATAAATACAATGTATTTATTTTGAAAAACGTTCACGCAATCGCTGCTCAAAGCAATTTTGTGAGCGTTTTGCTATACCTTCCATTCAGGGCTGTATTTAGGGTTTGGGCTCCCCTAGGCACCCCAAACCTACAGCGCCCCCCCAGGAGAACGTTGGCGGTGCGCGAAGCGCGTCGCGGCGAAAAATGGGCGTGGCCACAGAATGCAGTGGGCGTGTCCATAACACAGTGGGTGTGGCCAATTAAAATATCCTAGTAAGAGTGCAGCCCAAAGTCAGTGGGACCATGGTTGCTCCCTGGGTATAAGTAAAGTGACCTTAAAAAAGCAAGTAGGAAATGTTTCCCCAACCCCCCCCCCCCCCCACACACACACACACACACACACACACACACACACACACACACATTAGCCAGTGTTCTCTCGCACAAAATAGTGGTAGGTATTAGAGTGTGAGCTCCCCTGAGAAAAGTCAGTAACATGACTATGTTCTCTGCAAAGTGCTGCAGAAGATGCCAGTGCTATATAAATACATAATAATGTGGTAGGACATAAGACTATGGGAGAATTAGATTGTAAGCTCCTCAGAGGATAGTCAGTGACATGACTACGTACTCCGTGAAGTACTGCTGAAGATGTAAGTACAATATAGTACAGTAGTATGGCAGCATGGTGGCGTAGTGGTTAGCACTCTCGCCTTGCAGCGCTGGGTTCCTGGTTCAAATCCAAGCCAGGTCAACATCTGCAAGGAGTTTGTATGTTCTCCCTTTGTCTGTGTGGGTTTCCTTAAGACACTCTGGTTTCCTCCCACATCCCAACAACATACGATACAGATAAGTATAATGTTAATTGGCTTCCCCTAAAAATTGGCCCTAGACTACGATACATACATAGACATATGACTATGGTAGGGATTAGATTGTGAGCCCCTCTGTGGGACAGTTATGTGACAAACCAATACATACTCTGTACAGCGCTGCGTAATATGTTGGCGCTATATAAATAATTAGTATAAGTACAGTAGCCAGGTCTATAGGTGTCCAAATGTAGATATACTATAGGTGTCCCCAGTATAGATATCCAGGTCTATAGGTATCCCCAGTTTAGGTAGTAGTCAGGGGCGTAACTAGAAATGACTGGGCCCCCTTGCGAAAATTTGGATGCCCCCCCCAATAGGTGCCAAATAATCATAATGGGGCAGCGTTTCACCATAAAATAATCACAATGTGTGCAGCATTTCAGCAGAGAATAATCACGAGTGCAACATTTCAGCAAAGAATAATCGCAATGTGGGCAACATTTCACCAGAAAATAATCACAATGTGGGCAGCATTTCAGCAGTAAATCACACAGTGGGCAGCATAACACCAGTGGGCTGGCTGAGTACCTGGCTGGGTGAGCGGGTAGTGGGCTGGCTGGGTAGCTGGGTGAGCAAGCAGTGGGCTGGCTGAGTAATTAATTGCAGTATTTGTATAGCGCCTTTCTCCTGTTGGACTCAAAGCACTTGCGAGGCAGCCACTAGAGCGCACTCAGTAGGCAGTAGCAGTGTTAAGGAGACTTGCCCAAGAAACTTCTTACTGAATAGGTGCTGGCTTACTGAACAGGCAGAGCCGAGATTTGAACCCAGGTCTCCTGTGTCAGAGGCAGAGCCCTTAACCATTACACTTTCCAGCCACTGCCTGGCTAAGCGAGCGGACAGTGGGCTGGGCACCTGGCTGGCCATGCGGGCCGGCTGGGTACCTGGCTGGCCATGCGGGCCGGCTGGGTACCTGGCTGGCCATGCGGGCCGGCTGGGTACCTGGCTGGGTCCCTGGCTGGGCATGCGGGCTGGCTGGGTAGGTCCCTGGCTGGGCATGCGGGCTGGCTGGGTAGGTCCCTGGCTGGGCATGCGGGCTGGCTGGGTAGGTCCCTGGCTGGGCATGCGGGCTGGCTGGGTAGGTCCCTGGCTGGGCATGCGGGCTGGCTGGGTAGGTCCCTGGCTGGGCATGCGGGCTGGCTGGGTAGGTCCCTGGCTGGGCATGCGGGCTGGCTGGGTAGGTCCCTGGCTGGGCATGCGGGCTGGCTGGGTAGGTACCTGGCTGGGCATGCGGGCTGGCTGGGTAGGTACCTGGCTGGGCATGCTGGCTGGCTGGGTACCTACCTGGCTGGGCGAGCTGGCTCCTGGCTGGGTAGCTGGGCTGCAGTTGCCAGCGGCTCCTAGTTCTTCGCGTGTCTCCCGGCTTTTCCCGACTCGCTCCCGCCCTCCAGCAGAGCGGCAGCTGTTGGCCAGGCCCAGGACGTGATCCTTAACTCTGCATGCCGCCGCCTGGTCTAGTGACGTCACTAGACCAGGCGGCGGCATGCAGAGTTAAGGATCATGTCTTGGCCGGCCGCTGCCACTCTGCTGGAGGGCGGGGGGTGAGCAAGCTCACCTTATCTGTAAGTGTGCTCTTCGCCGCTCCCCCCATGCCCCCCCCCCCCCCCCCAACCAAACCCATGGGTGCCTCTTCATAGATACGGCCCTGCTTCCATTGAGTTGGGAGTGGGACGCCTCAAAAATGGCCCATGCACCGCTTATCTGAGTGGATCGGAAACGAACCACTAAAGATATGAACTCTCGCATAGACAATCATTGCACAAGCGCTTTCAGGGCGATTTTGAAAATCGCCAGCGCTTAAAACAAAATCTCAAAAACGCCCCTAGTGTGAACGAGCCCTCAGAAAGTGTTTTTGTAATCAAACACACTGCTTTACGGGCACATCATGTTGTTGGTAGGTATTGTTGCATGGCAGCAATTTATATACAGACTTAGAACATAAGTGATAGGTCCGCTTTAGCAAAAACAGTGAAGTGATAACCACAAGCTAAAAACACAGTAACACTGCAGCTGCCAACTAGTGAACACACCAGTTATTGTACCAGTTATTTCAAGCAGAACAAAAGGCTCACATAAGAAAACAAAACTTGAATATGTGTGTATAGTGATTAAATGTATTAATAAAGAGGAAAAAAAAAAAAAAAACACTAGTGCAAACTAGCTGAAGTCTCAATACTCTGCACAGCAGAAGCTTGGCTGAGATTGGGATACAGGACAGTGCTGTCAGTCTAATGCTGGGAATACACAATTAGACTGCTCAGCCGATTTACTGTCCAATCTCATTTCCGATCGATTTTCTTATATTTTCTTATCAATTTCCATTCACTTCTATGAGAAATCGATCAGGAAACCGATCGAAAATAAGATCGGACATGTCGGAAATTATCTATCGAATGATCTATCTGCTGGGAAAAAAAAAAAACACTTAGGGCTGGACCCGACAAGGGCGATTTTGAGAGCATTTTTGGAGCATTACAGGACGCTAGCATTTTGCCAAAACGCTCAGCTAATGTAAATGAATGGGGCAACTTCCACTGAAGCGTTTGCGATTCCTCAAATCGCAAACGCAGGACATGCAGCATTTTGGGGACGTTAGCGCTTCAAAGTATATAAACGCTGGCGTAATCGCTCATCAAAACCTGCATGGAGCGATTTTGCTAGCGTTTTAACCAGGGCTGTGGAGTCGGTACAAAAATCTTCCGACTCCAACTCCTCAGTTTCTGAAACCACGACTCCAACTCCGGGTGCCCAAAATTGCACCGACTCCAACTCCACAGCCCTGGTTTTAAACGTTACCACACACTGTAACAAAATTAATTGAAAGGACCAATCAGACTTTAAAACGCTAATCGCTACACAATCGCTGGCAAATTGATACACTTTGTAAAATCACTTCCGAAAACGCCCAAGAAACCGCTGACAAACTGCTCATCCAAAATGCTAGCACTTGCTATTAGCGATAGCGTTTTGCAGGTCTTATGGTGTATCCCCAGCATTATGGTGTATTCCCAGCATAAGATGCTTCAAGCACTGGGGGCCAGAGGAGAAGAGCACAGAGGATCTGATTATCATGATCAATAAAGTACACCTAAAGTGAGAGGGATATGGAGGCTGACATATTTATTTCCTTTTAACCAATACCAGTTAATTGGCTATCCAGCTGATCTTTATGGCTGTAGTAGTGTCACACAACTGAAACAAGCATGTGGCTAATCCAGTCAAACATCTGATCTGCATGCTGGTTCAGGGTCTATGGCTTAGGATCTTTTTACACTGACCACCGTGAGTCATGTCGCGATACTCTCCCCAGCCGCAGCTCGTCGCCGTGGCCATTAAACTCAATGGGACGTGACATACTGCCTGCGGTGCTACACCATGCAATGAAAGTGCTCTGAGTAACATTTAAGCTGCAGTGCGCTAGCGTGCGACTTCTGCAGTAATACTGGAAGTGGCAATGCGTCTGTAACGTGCAGTGTCACACTGTAGCTGTAATGTGCTTGTCCACAGGGCTATGGAGTCGTTACAAAAATCATCCTCAGTTTATGAAACCTCCAACTCCAGGTACCCGAAATTGCTCTGACTCAGAGTCCTCAACTCCAACTCCACAACCCTGCTTTTCCACTGCACTTCACCAAGTGTAAAAGGACACTAAAAGGGTACATACACACGGAACTAAAGACAGATGATTGCAGTGTGCAGTTTTGAGCGACAATTCGCACCAGCAACAACTGTACACACGCGACAACATACTGAGTGATATCACAACAGAAGCAGTCTGCCACGGACTTGTAAAGTGATCATCATCTGCTTCCAAGCTGTCTGTCTTTAAGACATTCGTACACACAACTCTAAATTGCGAGACGGTTTGTACTACGAAAGTTGTGAGTGATTGGACGGTTTGATCTGTAGGCTCATACACACGGGGTACGGCCGTTGCCGCAACCACGTGGCACGCGCGTGTTGCGGCAACAGGTCGCCCGTGTGTATGACGCGCGCGCCCCGAACCATCGCCCGGAGCGGTCGCCAGGCGATTGACATGTTCAATCGCTGGCTACAGCTGTCACCGCAACTTAGCTGGAACTGTCGCTAGTCCCGCATGTGTATGCGGGTTAGCGACAGCAACCCACACAGCACACAGAGCTTCCGGGGGGGTGGGGGGGGGGGGGGGGTTTGGTGAAAGAGGAACCTTGGCGACAGCTGCCGCCGCATCGCTAATCCCTCTACTGCCGTGTGGATGCAGAGGGGCTGTCGCCGAGCTGTCACGCGCACGCTCCCATGTGCTAGCGACAGCTACAAATGTAGCTCGTGTGTATTTAGCTTTTGTCATTTGCTGGGTACACACAGAGCAATTGTTGCACAAACTGCCCTCTGTCGCCTGTCTTGAGAGACATTTGTATACAGTGTGTATGGGCCTTAAAGGGAACCTTAACTGAGAGGGATATGGATGTTTCCTTGTAAACAATACCAGTTGCGTGGCAGTCCTGCTGATCTCATTGGCTGTAGTGGTGGTTAAATCACACTCCTGAAACAAGCATGCAGCTAACCCAGTCTGACTTCAGTCAGAGCACCTGATCTGCATGCTTGTTGAGGGGCTGTGGCTAAAAGTATTAGAGACACAGGATCAGCATGAGAGTCAGGCAACTGGTATTATTTTAAAAGGAAAAATCCATATCCTTCTCAGTTTAGACTCCGTAACAAAAATTGCATCCTGTTTTTTTATCATCCTACACGTTCCAAAAGCTATTCTAATGTGTTCTGGCTAACTGCAGCACTTTCTACTAACACAGTCTCTGTAATAAATCAATGTATCTTTCCCCTGTCAGACTTGTCGGCCTGTGTCTGGAAGGCTGCCAAGTTCTTCAGTGTTGTGGTTCTGCTATGAACTCCCCTTTATGCACACTGCCTGTGTGTTATTTAGGATTAGAGCAGCTTCTCTCTTCTCTCTTATCTTTTACAAGCTGGATAAATCGTCCTCTGAGCTGGCTGGGCTTTCACAAACTGAGGAATTACAAACAAGGGCAAAGCTGTTTGCAGGAAGAAAAGAGCAGCCTGAAACTTCAGTGCATGGGGGAAAGAAACACACAAATGATCTCTTGAGATTCAAAAGGAAGGCTGTATACAGCCTGCTTGTGTATGGATGTATTTTCTATGTGTGGACATACTGTACATCAACCTACTTCCTGTTTTGGTGGCCATTTTGTTTGTTTACAAACAAACTTTTAAAAACTGTTTTTAACCACTTTTAATGCGGCGAGGAGCGGCGAAATTGTGACAGAGGGTAATAGGAGATGTCCCCTAACGCACTGGTATGTTTACTTTTGAGCGATTTTAACAATACAGATTCTCTTTAAGAGTACTAGAAATAGAGGCTCAGCAGGACAGCCGGGCAATCTGCATTGTTTAAAAGAAAATAAATATGTCAGCTTTTATATCTCTCTCAGATCAGGTGCACTAACAAAAAAAAAAAAAAAAAACAGTGAACAGGCTGCAAGTGGAGAAATAAAGCTTTAGATTGTAAGCTCACAAGGGCAGGGCACCCTTTTGTGTCTTGGAATTTGTTAGACATTATAATCATAATCACAGTGTTCTCCCCAGAATTTTTTTTCCAGCCGGGTGGCATGAAAAAGTAGCCGGGTGGGGCTAGATGAGAGAATACAGGGCCGGCGCTTTCCTGCACAACTCTGCTTACAACCAGGGCTGTGGAGTCGGTCCAAAAATCCACCGACTCCGACTCCTCAGTTTAGGATTCCACCGACTACGACTCCTCTAATTTGCATATTACAATTTTGTTGATTAAAAGTATGTAACATGAAATTCGTCTCTTAACTGCCAACGCTTAGGAATTTTACAAGACAACTGAAGTGAGAAGGATATGTAGACTACTATATTTATTCCCTTTAGACTAAAACTAGTCCTTGGTAAGAGTACTTGTAAAAAGGTACAAACCGGAACAAAGAACATCTATCAGGCCCTAGGCAATGTAAGTGTGGGTGCATGTAAGAATGATGTGCAGGTACTCTGCAGGGGAATGAGGAGATTGTAAACAGACAACACCTCTGTGTTCAATGTGCACAGCATTCTCAGTGGATTCCCTGCAGCTCTGTGGGGAGTGCATATGTAGAGTATAGTACTACTGTGTAACAAAGTAAACCTGAGACAGATGAAATTAAAGTTTTATACATACCTGGGGCTTCCTCCAGCCGCCTTCAGGATAATCAGTCCCTCGTTGTCCTCCACCACCTGGATCTTCTGCTATGAGTCCAGGTACTTGAGCCAGTCAGGCGTAGTGCACATGCACACACTCCACCGCCAGGAGCATACTACACCTGTGCAGCACTATTGCGCAGGTGCAGAATGTTCCTGGCTGTGGGAGCGGCATGCGGCCGGACAGCGCTGACTGGCTGCATTGCCAGGACTCATAGCAGAAGATCCGGGTGGTGGAGGACAGTGAGGGACTGATTAGCCTGAAGGGGGCTGGAGGAAGCCCCAGGTATGTATAAAAGTTTACTTTTCATCCGTCTCAGTTACCCTTTAATTTGTAGTCACCAAACCAAATTTTAATAACATATCAAATTATTTTATTTCATCAGCAAAGGGAGTGCATACATTTGCATAAATCAGCATCAATGCAGAATTATTTCCATCTCGTTGACCATCTCTATTAGTGACATAGCTACACATCAGGCTTTATTCTTACAGCATAGATGTTATTTAGTATATATAAGAGATTCCTGTGTACACATCATATATACAGTCACAATCAGATATGTATATCTGACCTTAAAAATATGGGGACTGCTTTATTGAAGCAGCACAAGTAACTAATTTTGATTGGTTTATTTCATTTTTGTGGAGTAAGCACAGCTATTACTGTATATATACACACATTATTTTTAATGACTATTATCTGAGAAATAGAACATTTTATCATATTTTCTATTTTAATTACAGTTACAAATTCATTAGGAGTCGGTGCATTTTTTCCCAACTCCGACTCCAGGCACCCAAAATTGCCCGACTCCACGACTCCGACTCCACAGCCCTGCTTACAACATAGGAGAACGTGAGCCGATGACAGCCGGGCACTCACCAAAACTAGCCGGGTGGAGCACCCGGCTAAAAGAGCCTGGGGAGAACACTGAATCATGTTACATTTGTCACAGGAATTACTACGTATGCAAATTCTGTATTTTGTACCAGCGTATTTTTCTGTATTATGTACCCAGTGTACTTTCTTTGTACAGCGCCACTTAATAAGTTTGGCGCTTTATAAACAATAAAAAATAACTAACAATAATGTCACCCTCTGGACATGCTGTGCGGTAGGGGTATGGGAATCTCAGGAATGGCTGTATAGAACTACAAATACTTGGAGAAAAAAAAAAGTAGTAATTATTTTTTTCAGCATTTAGCTATTTGGATAGCCCCTTTCAATCAATCATTGGCTCCTCTGGCACTGTATGCAAACCTGACATGTGGAAATAGCCACAATGACATTTGTCTTTTTATGCATTGAGTATGGTTGGCATTTCCTTCACCATTGTCTGCATATGGGAGCTGGTGTAACACATGGTATTTCCTCAGCCTGGAAGACAAGATCATGCTGGCACCGCTGGATCAGAAAATACCTGTTTGTCTAGTCCTGATAAAAGGGGTGGATCACTTCACATGCCAAACCTCAAGCCACAGGTCATACAGGGCACAGTTACTGCCAGGGGGGTACGCAGCACTTATAGGAGCTATAAAAGCAAAGGAAGCAACCTGCTATAAGCCATAGAAGGCAGACACCAGATATTAAACCACAAGGGCACAGAGAGAGCATTGTTAAGCAAGCGCTTTGAACCAGCAATTTCTATTACAAACTATTGTAAAGATTCTGATGAATTCTGGTTCTGACGCACTCAGTTCCTAATATAGATTAAAGAAAATGAAAAAAAAATTACCTATGCTCATCTATGGGTATGGGGAGGGGGGTCCAATTTTGTGGGCAAGTGACCTGATCTAGCCGCTACCCTCTACACTAAAGGTCCATTTGCTCTGCCCCAACTTTACTGCAGGTACCTTTTTCATACTACAACTCCTTCCTGCTGGACTCACAGTATCTGAGATGTTGTACACAGCAGACATTGGCTCAAAATTTAACTTGGGGCTCTTTTCCACTTCCTTTGAGTGTACAGTGCGATTGTGATTTGTGCCAGGGGAAAAAAAACAAACAAACAGGAAATTGATGAAATCGCAGAAGAAAAAAACAAAAATATAGTGCTGCGATTGCAATGCGATTTTCCTGCACTCCTATACAAAGTATAATAGCTCAGTCTCACTGAAAACGAAGAAGGAGGACGACGATTGCGCTCAGGATCACAGCTGGACTATTGCACTGTCCTCTATGCAGGCCTTCCAAATACAGATCTACACCGCATGTGGCTAGTACAGAATGCAGTATAGAATACTGCCGCAAGACTATTAATAAGCCAACGCCAGCATTGCCACAGAACACCAATCCTTTGTTCACTACACTGGCTACCCATAAAATGGAGAATCCTTTTCAAAATTGACATGCTAACATTCAAATCCCTTCACAACCTGGGCCCCAGATACCTAAAAGGATTTGTTGCAACTGCATCACACCTACCAAAACCTCAGATCAAAAGGGATCCAATAACTTGACCACCCCCAGAGTCCAACTAAAAACCTTTGGAGCCAAAGCTTTCTGTCTTGCTGCCTCTACCCTTTGGAATCCCTTGCCAAACTTAATCAAGACAGTTCCAACCCTGGACACATTCAAATCAAAACTGAAAAGCCACCGGTTTAGTTTGGCATTTATAAACACATAACTTTTCCCATGTACACATCACCTTGCACTGATCTGAGACAAGCTTGTGTGCTTCGGGCCTACAGGAGAAAAGAACTTTACAAATGTTTTGTTGTTATTTCTTGTGTGAAACAGGCCTTACAACTACATCAACCAGCATAATTTCCTCACATCAAAGTCTGCTGTCAGGTTTGCTTTAAGCAGCTACGAAGGTGTACAAATATTGTACAATCTAGTAGGATCAATCTAAATCCAACCTGTGCAGAATGCGAAATTTATAGACAGCAGTCTCACAGAAATAGGTCCCAAAACATGCTCATATCTCCCCTTATAATCTTACAACAATCATGCTTTCACTTTGCTGAGATGAGTGACAGAGATATCAATAACCCTTTTCCAAAGATGAAGAGCAAATTAGAAGACTTGCAGAGCTTGAACCTCATCATCACCTCCTGTCATAGGGATAATCAGGCTTCTCATTAACAAGGACCAAAGCACAGAATGTGAGCACAAGTCTCTTTAATGAGGACACAGATGGCAGAAACAACCTGGCAAAAGTAGTAGTTCTTACCCGCTCTATACAAAATGGTTTAGACTGGAATCCTGTATTAACAAAATAATAAATGTACTATGATAATTTTAGTAGTGATGTGTTCAAAATACATGCAAATTTAGGCTTGAACAGAACCTGAAATTTGCAAAAACAGGGGCTAATCAAAAACAATCAACTAACCGGCAGCTGAATAATCAAACAATCAGCATTTCTTGAATCAGATTAGCCCTCTGTAATGTTCTGCTTCCATTGAGGTTTCCTATTGAACCAGAATTTGAATATGCAGGGAATTTTGAGCTCCTCACTATACTCTACACCCATATCTGTTTCACAGTCAACTAGCATTCTGTAGCAGCTGGATGATACAAAAAAAAAAAAAAAAATCAGGGCTGTGGAGTCGGAGTCGGGGCAATTTTGGGCACCCGGAGTCGGAGTCATGGTTTCATAAACTGAGTACAAAATCCACAATCCTGTTAAATATTAGACTACGGAGTCGGAGCCATTTTGGTTACCCGGAGTTGGAGTCGTGGTTTCATAAACTGAGGAGTCGGAAGATTTTTGAACCGACTCCACAGCCCTGCAAAAAAATACAAATCAACTGATGCTAACTTATTATCTAATCTGATATTAGAGCACAGTAGTACAATAACCAATCAATCAGAAACACAAAAGGTTCATATTTGGAAACCTACTCATTTATCCAGGCTTTTCTTTTTGAAATCTCGTAAATCACTATTAACCAAAAAACTAAAATTACAGTAGGTGAAAGAATACCCAGCCTTTTATATGGATCATCTACAAGCAAGCTGAAGGCTTGTTACGTAAAGTCACAAGGAAAATGAATAGTGGAAACACAGCCAAGAAGCAAATGCACACAAATATAGAAACGTTCTGTACCAGTCATCTAAACACAAGCAGCATACAGGATAGCACCACTGTCACATCACATCATACTCTCTAACAGTGCAGCGTATACCAGTACTATGTGGTCTCTAAGCCTGTTAGTTCAGCATGAGCCTCCTGTATTAGCGTAGCTTCCAGTATTACAGGCTGGCCCTTCTGTGACTCCAGCAGTACAGTTCAACCTCTAGCACTACAGGACAGTTTGACAGGGCATACACCACCAGCAGTATAGCAAACCCCATCAGTTCTAGTGCATCTACGGTCTATGCTCACCAGCCACCAGAGAAAGGCAGTCCCTGTGACACCAAGTACTCTGGTAAAGTAAGATCCCAGCCTCCACCAAGCCAATATTACAGTGATAAACATTTTCATCTCTAGTAGTATTGTGACCTCAGTACACCACTCGTTCGGCCCTTTTGAAACCTATCTGTACAGGATTAGCCCTGGCATTCCAGGTGCTGGTGGTGAAAGGTGGAGGGCATATGGTGGGGTCCCTATCATCCTGACATATTACTAGTTATAGGGGAAGAAATTCTACGCAATTTTTTTCTCACCCCCACCCACGGCTGCCGGTCCCTACTCCACCATTCTGCTGCACTGTAGGTCAGCCACCCTGGCCCTCACAAGGGTCAGACAATCACTAGAGCAGTGATGGCTAACCTTGGCACTCGAGCTGTGTTGGAACTACTGTGGTGGATCTACAAGTCCCATGAGGCACTGTAATACTCTGACAGCTCTAAACATAACTCGGGGAAGCAGAGGCACAATGGGATTTGTAGTTTTGTCAGCTGGAGTGCCAAGGTTAGCCATCACTGCACTAGGGGGTCTCACTCTCACTGCCCTCTCACCTTCTCTCTATATTTCTTTTCTCACTTTCCTCTCCTCTCTCTTTTCCCCAGGTTAGGGCGAGATCTGATTCAAAGTATCGTCACAGAAGCATTTTGAGTGCCATAGACGGCAGCGGATTAGCCCTTGGTCCATCTTTTATGGTTCCTTTACCTATACTGTATAAGCTATACTCTTTGCCTGCATATGCATTCTATCTACTGTATGCATCTGTATGCACTATATATCTAATACCCGTACCACCCGTACCCCTGTTTGTGCCAAAATCAATTCCGGGTACAATTCACAGTTTACTTGGCGAAATAAATGAATTCTGATTTTGGTTGTGAAGGAAATGAAGTTGACTTCCCTATTGGAGAAGGGGAAGGGAATACAATGTGGCCCTAATTATTATGGGTGACCCAGGTGGTGCATCTTTAGCAGTAGAATAACTCCCTGCTGTTGGGAGGGCTAAATACTATGTGGGTATTTGGTTATGAAAGGAATACAGGCATTCCACGACCTGATGCACAGGTAGTGAATGAGAGAAGCTATTCAAGGGGGGGTCCCAAAGTATTGTATGGTGTTCACCTGGTGGAAAGGAGGAAATACAGTGACCCTCCCAGTAGTTCAACACAAGTAGAAAGGGAGAAAGTGGTGTGAAGTATATTGTTCAATGTGGTCCTGATAAGGAAATGTACAGTGTGATCCTCAATAGTAAAGAGAATGGAGTGCAGCCCCCAAGGGTTAAGACAACAAGAGTCCCACACAGAGGGGTTTCCCACCTGCTGGTGGAAAAAAAAAATGCTGATTACTCTTTGCTGGTGAATGGAGCAGAGGGGATGCCTGGTACTGATGGGATAGGGAACCCCTGGTGGAGAAGGGACCCTGGTAGAGCAGGGAGTTCTCTGGTGGCAGAGAGAGTAAGGACCCCTGGTAGAGTAGTGAGATCCATGGTGGCGAAGGGAGAAGGAACCCCTGGTGGTGGAAGGAGAAGGGACCCCTGGTAGAGAAGTAGGACCCCTAGTGGTTCAAGAATAAGGACCCATGGTGGTGAAGGGAAAATAAATCTCTGGTGGCGGGAAACCCTTTGTGGTGAGGGAGGGAGACATGACTCCTGGTGGAGTAGTGAGACCTCTGGAGGTAGAGGGAGAAGGACCCCTGGTGGTGGAGGGAGAAGGACCCCTGGTGGTGGAGGGAGAAGGACCCCTGGTGGTGGAGGGAGAAGGACCCCTGGTGGTGGAGGGAGAAGGACCCCTGGTGGTGGAGGGAGAAAGGGCACCTAGTGGAGAGTAGGGAGAGCCCCTAGAGTTAGAGTAGGGAGACCCCTGGTGGAATGAGAAGGGACCCCTGGTGGAATGAGAAGAAACCCCTGGAGGTGGAGGGAGAAGGGACCCCAAGTGGTAGAGTAGGGAGACCTGATAATCCCCTTGTGGTGGAGGAAGAAGAAGGGACCCCTGGTAGAGTAGGGAAACTCCTGGTGCTGGAGGAGAGGGAGAAGACTCTGCTAGTGACAGGAAAGTGAAACCAGTGGGAGGAGGAGGGGAGGTACTCTGATAGTGAAGGTACAGTAGAAGTGTGACACATAATTCTCCTGCTGGTGAATGCATGACACAGCATTGGGCCCCTGATGGTGATGAAGGGGTTAAACAGTAGGACTCCTTGTGGTGAAAAGGGGAGACGCAGTGTGGCCACGCTACTGAATACAGTACAGTGTGCCCCCTACTGGTGATGCAACACAGAGAACCTTAGTAGTGAAGGGGATAGGAACATAGTGTGGCCCCTCTAGCAGGGAAGGAAGTACAGATGCCCCCCCCCCCTAGTCTAGCAAAGCATGTCCCCATCACTCACCGCAGCTGTGTCCCCGGTGGTCTGCGAGGGGGGACGGGATTCCCCTCAGTCACCCCCCGGACGCCATGTTTCTCAACCGAACTCTGCACTCCTCTCTTCACCGATCAACGCAGCACCAGCCAGGGGCGAAACCTTCAGCTGCGCCCCGCCCACCACTTCTCCCTCCACCAATCACACCTGAGCGCTACAAGAATGGCAGCAGTCCCGCCCGGCCTATTACAAACCAATGCTGTTCTACAGGCGGCCCATCCCCTCATTCTACCTTCCCGCCTCTTCCTCATCCAGCCAATAGGCACTTGACAAAGTGAGGGGCGTGCCCATTGACAGCCAGCCAACAGCGGCTCAAAGTTGGTAAATAGTTGTGTGGGAAGAATGCTGCTCTCCGGGGATTGGTCCGCCGTTGCTACGAGGGTGGCATCTAAAGATATCAACACTTGTCAACTGGATGGACTAAACTAGCGAGTGACGTGCTGC
Source organism: Hyperolius riggenbachi (assembly GCF_040937935.1). NCBI lineage: Eukaryota > Metazoa > Chordata > Amphibia > Anura > Hyperoliidae > Hyperolius > Hyperolius riggenbachi. The sequence goes on along the minus strand of NC_090651.1, from coordinate 72,437,571 downwards.
TGGGCCAATCAGAGCGGTCACCGTGCTGACGTCCATGCTTCCAGCAGACGTATAGAACGCAATGTAAATAAACCGAATGTTTACGTTCAGGAAGTCCTAGTATTGCTCTTCTGGAATTCCTGCACTGCTGAAGCGCATCTCTAGACAGACAGCAAAGCGTGCAGTCTGATACATTAGTGATCAGATTCCCCAAATTGTGTCCCCTTTTGTGTCAAAAGTGATTGATAAATATCTCCTCTATAAATGTTGGTCACTTGAGCTGAAAAAGCCTATCTGAAAGCGATAACAGCTGTCTGTGTAGTAGGACCTTTTTTTCTGTTTGCTGGGTACATACAATTCAATTTGCCATCTGGTCACTGGGTAATTTGATGGGAAGTTGTATTGTGTGTGCTCACAATTGATAACAGGATCGATACTCAGGTGATAACTTTGCAAAATGGATCAAAAGGCACATCTGACGCCCATTAATGGTACAATTTTTTTTATTAAATGCGATCTTTCGATGCGTTTTGAAAGATCGTAAGTGATCTGAAAGCAATTATTGATTGTTCACATTTACTGGACGATTCTTTCTTCAAATTCCATCATAAATTTCCAACTTTCGGATCGATGTGATCATATTTAGCAATTAACCATTATCGATTGCCTTCATAAATAGCAAATTTTCTAAACAATGTGATCGTAAAAATCGCATCAATAAATTGCATTTGGTGAAAACATTGTACTGATTGATATTGATATTGTACTGTATTGATATTGTGGTGAAACCCCTTCTACAGTGTGATGTCTGGGCCATGATCCTGGAAGTTTGCTGTCTGTGAACCTCATTGCATTGTGAGAAATAACGGCTGTTTCCAACTGCCAAGCAAGCAGCGGCTCCCTCTGTGCATAGAACTCTAGTAAATGAACATTTCGCAGAAATTAATGGTGTGGTGAATATTTGTACTTTATAATATTTTGCAACCAGTTGCAATAATTTATTCCTATAGCTATCAGAAAGTGCAACCTAACCATTGATTTCAATGTATTTTTGTCAGAAAATGCAACCCAACCTAACCCTACTGTCACACAGAACCTCCTTTATTGGGCAATTAATAACCCCCCTGGGAGAATAAAGAACCCCCCTGGGGAACTAAACACCCACAGTTGCAAATAATGAAATCCAAATGTGAAAGAAGGCACGTATGCGCAGTTAAAGAGAAACCGTGACCAAGAATTTAACTTCATCCCAATCAGTAGCTGATAAGCCTTTTACATGAGAAATCTATTCCTTTTCACAAACGCATCATCAGGGGGCTCTGTATGGCTGATATTGTGGTGAAACCCCTCCGACAGGAAACTGTCAGAACCTTGGTCCTGGCAGTTTCCTGTCTGTGAACCTCGTTGCATTGTGGGAAATAGCTGTTTACAGCTGTTTCCAACTGCCAAAACAGGAAAATTGAATACTTACCTTCCGGTAATTTTCCTTTCCTGGAATAGAAGATGGTGACATACTGATGGGTTAGGCCCGCCCCTGACCCCCATTGGACAGATCATTTTATAAATTAAAAGAGCCCGCCCCCCCTGCCATTCTCATGAAAATCAGTCCTCGAATGGACGAGAGGGTGGGTTCGTATGCCGCCATCTTCTATTCCAGGAAAGGAAGATTACCGGAAGGTAAGTATTCAATTTTCCTGTTTCCTGGAAAGAAATGGCGGCATACTGATGGGATCTACAAAATCAGACAGAGAGGGAGGGTAAATGCAAAATCAAACATAATTTATTTCTTTACTACAGACAAAACTGATTCACCAAACTTTAAAGTAGTGAGAGCTGCAGGGTTAACATGGTAGTGTTTGAGGAAAGTATACGATGACGACCAACTGGCCGCTTTACAAATAGTGTCCATTGAAACTTTTGCAAAAGATGCCCAAGAGGCTGCCATGCCCCTAGTGGAATGTGCATGAATCTCAGATGGTACTTGTAAGCCTTTTGTTGTGTAACACAACTGAATTAGCCTAACTAGCCAGTTAGCTAATGTCCTCGAAGAAACTGCACTACCTTTGTTTGGACCCTGAATGTTTATAAACAAGCGATCTGATGATCTGAAGGCACTTGTACTATTCATATAAGCCTTTATGCTTCTACCCACATCCAGTGGATGGCACTGTTCGTCCGAGATGAACGTTGGTAAAGTTAACTCTTGATTTATGTGAAAAGCGGATGCCACCTTAGGTATATGTTGAAGTACAGGTCTGAGAACAACTCTATCAGGATAAAACTGAAGAAAATTCTCTGAGCAGCCTAGGGCTTGTAAATCTGATACTCTTTTTGCTGAGGCTATTGCCACTAGAAACACGGTTTTTAGTGTTGTATTCCAAAGAGATGCTGACTCTACTGGATGGAATGGTGGATTGGACAAAACTTCTAGGACCACACATAGATCCCACTGAGGGAAAAACGGTTTCCTAGGGGGTCTCAGTTTTTGTACTGCTTGTATAAACTGGATGATTAATGGATTCAAAGCCCATTTATGGCTCGTCAAGGCCGAAAGTGCTGAGACTTAAACTTTTATGGCAGAAAGGCTCAACTGTAGATCCACTCCTGTTTGGAGGAAGGCTAGAATGTCCTGTACTTTAGGGGCAAGAAAGTCAAATTTCTTTACAGAAGCAAAGTTTGCAAATTTTCCCCAGATTCTATGATACGTAGAGTTTGTGGAAATCTTCCTGGCTTTCAGTAAGGTAGACGTGACCTCTTCAGAGCAACCCAATGCTAGAAACTTTTGCCTCTCAACCTCCAGGCCGTCAAATTGAGACTGTTGACGTTCGGATATAGCAGTTGTCCTTGACAAAGAAGGTTTGGGACCTGGGGCAGTTTGAATGGATCCTCCAGACTCAATTCTGATAGGAGAGTGAACCAAGGCCTCCGAGGCCAGAACGGAACAATAAGAATGATTAAGCATGGCTCTAGTATAAGTCTTTGTAGTAGTCTCAAGATTAGTGGGAAAGGAGGGAACGCATACCCCAGCTTGAAATTCCACTGTGCTGTTAGACAGTCTGTTGCCTCCGCTGTCGGCTGGTAATAGCGGGATAAGTATCTTGGCAACTTCGAGTTCTCTGTTGAAGCACACAGGTCCACCTGTGGAAGACCCCACTTCTGTGCAATTAAGTTGAATATGTCGTTGTTCAGACACCACTTGTTGGGATCGGCAAACTGTCTGCTCAGACGATCTGCTAGTATATTCTGTGGTCCTGGGAGATGAATTGCTGTCAGATGATCCAGATGTCTTTGTGCCCAAGACATTATGTGAACTGATTCCTGAAGAAGTGCTCGACTCCTCGTTCCTCCCTGTCTCCTTATATAAGCTACTGCTGACACATTGTCTATCTGTAGTAATACTGATTTCCCTAGAATTAAGTGCTGAAAAGATTTCAGAGCCAAGAATGCTGCTCTGAGTTCCAGAATGTTGGAGGGTTCCTGAACACAAGGGATCCTCCACTTCTGCTGCACACAAAAGTTCTGACAATGCGCCCCCCATCCTGCTAGACTCGCGTCTGTCGTTGTTACGATAGGGATTGATTGCTGGATCTGAAGACAGGTCCTCAAGTTCCTTTCCTGTTTCCACCATTGTAGGGAGATCTTTACTTGTAGAGATAGTTTGAACTTTTGTGACATACTCCTTTTGTTCCAATGGTTGAGAAAAAAGATTTGAAAAGTTCTCAAATTCGAGTGGGCCCACTTCACCATTGGGATTGTTGATGAGGGAACTAGTAAAAAAGGGCGCACAGGGATAGTGGACAAAAAGGGCGCCGCCATAGACTGCAATGCAAAATATCGGCTATTCGGTGCCCGACAGGAAAAAAGGGCGCACGAGAAATAGCGGTTACAGGGATCGTGTTAACAAAGGTTTTCGTTTACAGGATAAAGTTTATAACAAATATCGTTTACAAGTTCGTTTAGACTTTGTATTATACTTATTTTTTCGTTTGTAAATTTCGCTTATATGGGTTTTAACTAGTTTTTTCGTTTTAAAAATGCGCTTATAAAACTATAACAACTAAAATTTCGTTTACACTTCTTTTATCATTTAAAATTCGTTTTCATATGTATAATGCTTAAATAACGTTTCTAAAGCTGATTGTATTAGAAATACATCGCTTATGGTATTAACTTTGTTTTTACACTTCTAATGCGTTGATTATAGTTACTAAAATATCGCTTTAAATATTACTGTTATTTTAAGATTTCTACGTGATTTTAAGGCTAGTTATTCTATTACAAATTACTGTTATTTTAAGATTTCTACGTGATTTTAAGGCTAGTTATTCTATTACAAATATATAAATTATTTTATTCATGTTATTTGGAGTGAAGTATTTTAAGGATTAAATATATTATTGTTTATATGTGTTTAGCGTGTTTTGTGCAGTGGTGATGGTTAGGTTTAGGCATTACTAGGGGGTCTAGGGGTTAGGGATAGGTACAGGGAGGGTTAGGACCAGGGTGGTGGTTAGTTTTAGGCACCACCAGGGGGTCTTAGGTTTAGGCACCAGAAGGGGGGTCTTAGGTTTAGGCACCACCAGGGGAGTCTTAGGTTTAGGCACCACCAGGGGGGTCTTAGGTTTAGGCACCACCAGGGGGGTCTAGGGGTTAGGGATAGGTACAGGGAGGGTTAGGTATACATACAGTGCAATATACACCACCAGGGGGGTGGTTAGTTTTAGGCACCACCAGGGGAGTCTTAGGTTTAGGCACCACCAGGGGGTCTTAGGTTTAGGCACCACCAGGGGGGTCTTAGGTTTAGGCACCAGAAGGGGAGTCTTAGGTTTAGGCACCACCAGGGGAGTCTTAGGTTTAGGCACAAACAGGGGGGTCTTAGGTTTAGGCACCACCAGGGGAGTCTTAGGTTTAGGCACCACCAGGGGAGTCTTAGGTTTAGGCACCAACAGAGGGGTCTTAGGTTTAGGCACCACCAGGGGAGTCTTAGGTTTAGGCACCACCAGGGGGGTCTAGGGGTTAGGGATAGGTACAGGGAGGGCTCTGTATGAGAGTAAGTTTAGGTATAGTTATAGTACAATATATTTAATATATACAATTTATTACATTATGTGTATTTACACAAAGGGGGGTCTAGGTGTGAGGGATAGGGATAAGGAGAGATATCTGTGACCCTAAAGTTAGGTATAATTGTAGTAAAATACCTGTAAAACCTACCATTCTAGTACTATGCTTAATACAAGTGTAAATATCGTTTTTGCTATAGACGCTATTTGACGTTTCATTTCAGAATTCGTTTACTGTTATAGACGGTATTTTGCCATTTCATTTCCGTTTATTTAACGTATTTAGCACTAAATTATCGTTTATAACCTCTTAAACGAAAAATACGGTTTTGCATTCAAACCTATAATTTCGGCTACACCCCGCGCCCTTTTTTCCAGGCGCCCTTTTTTGATATACGCGTTGATGAGAACGTCCCCAACAGGCTCAGGCACGTTCTGGATGATACATACTGGCGACATAATATTGAGGATACCTTCTGTTGAATGGATATCACTTTCTGGCACGGCAGACAGACCTTGTTCTGGTTGGTTATGAATCTGGCACCTAAAAAGATCATGTCCTGTGATGGGGTTAACTGGCTCTTTGGAAAGTTTATTAACCATCCCAGTCTCTGTAATTCCTGTAATAATATTTTTTGGTGATGTAACAGCACTTCTCGATTTTGATTGACAAGCAGTATGTCGTCTAGATAATGGAAGACCCTTAGGCCCTTCTGTCTGAGGGAGGCAATGACTGGGAGAAGAATCTTTGTGAATGTTCTGGGTGCTGTTGAAATTCCGAAAGGGAGACTTTGAAATTGCCAGTGGATGCCGTTGACCGCAAACCTTAAGTACTTCTGAAAGCTTTTCTTGATTGGAATATGGAGATATGCATCTGAGAGATCCAACGTTGTCATCCAATCGTCCACCCTTACGACTTTTATGATAGTCTGTAATGACTCCATCCTGAATCGTCGTGTCTTTATGTGACTGTTTAGGAATTTTAGATCCAATACCGGTCTCCATCCTCCCGATGATTTTGGGACCAAGAACAATGGAGAATAGATTCCTGTTGATTCCTTTTGACGCGGGACTGGAACTATGGCTCTGCATTGGGCCAGAGAGTCCACGTAGTCCGATAGGATCTGACCATTTATCACGTTTGAAGGTAGACGAGTTTCCAGAAATCTTGCCCTGGGAGGAGATCTTTTGAATTTCCATGAATGACCCTTTTGCAAAGTCTTGAGTACCCAGACATCTTCCACTGTATCCACCCAGACTTTCCAGAAAGAATGCAATCTTGCCCCTACTGGTTCTGTCTGGGCGGTCGCACCTTCAGAAGGGTTTTGTGTTCTGACTTGCTCCTGGATTTGGTTTAGACTTTCCAGACTTAAGAAAGGACGCCTGTGTCCCTTTCCAATTCTTATTAAATTGTTTGCCTGGTCTGTATGTACGAGCCTGTTGGAATCTGGAAGAGGACTGTGACTTGTTTGGCTGTTGCCGAGTTGTCCTGGATTTCCTGTCCTGGGGCAAAAGTCCCGATTTTCCTCCAGTGACTTTGGCAATGGCGTTGTCCATTTCTGTCCCGAAGAGATGTTTACCGTCAAACGGTATCCTACACCAGTTATTTCTGGAAGATTGGTCTGCCGACCAAGGCTTTAACCGTAGAGCCCTCTTTGCCGTAACATTATGTAACATGGCTCTGGACGAAGATCTGATAGTATCTATGGCGGCTTCTCCTATAAAGTCGCTGGCCAACTTTAACTCATCTAAAGCTTTGATAATTTCGATTTTATCGGTGTCTGAGTTGAGCGCCATTTCGATGTTGTCAACCCAGACCTTTATAGCTTTGGCAAGGGAAGTTAGTGCTACTGCCGGCCTACAGGCTGCTCTACAGGTGGTAGGCCTGAGGCTGATGTAGACTCCTCTGGATGTGCCTGAGATGTAGAGGGCAAAGGCTGATTAGCCGCCAGTTTATCAAATGTCTCCTGCACTGCCTGTTGGATGAAGGACATGACTTGCTGGTTTTCAGAGTCTTTGTCCCTGCCTAACTCCATAAAACAAGCCTCACAGACCATTTTGTCCGGAAGAGCTGGTTGACCACATGACCAACATAACGTTTTCGCTGGTTGATCGAATCTGTGGGCCTCCCTAGGCAATGGTCTAGGAGATTTACTCCTGCTATAGGCACGTCTCCTACGCCTATAGTCATTATAATCATAGTCTGGCGAATATCTCCTGGGAGAATTTCCTCTTCCTGATCTGTGATCCCGTCTTGGAGATCGGCTCCTGTGTGATCTATAGTACCCACTGGAGTAACGCCGATCAGATGAACGCCTTCTACTAGGAGAGTGTTTTCTAGACGATCGCCTTTTAGGCGAATGATTGTCATCTTTGCGAGATTTCTCAACGCGCTTTTCAGGGGATTTCCTTTTCGATGAGCTTGCATCGTAGGAAGCCTCTCTGGTGGACTTGTTCCTCTTTGACTTCGAGCGAGATCTGGATCTCGATGAGGAATGGTGACCTTTAGACACCTCTCTCCTCTTCTCTCCTCCTCACGGACTGTGGAGACACAAAAAAGATATGTTTCCACTAAGAAAGTCCGCCCCGAAAAGGGAGATAATGCACTCTTTTAATAAAAAGTCCCCAATGATACCCTGTGCTGGAAAACTGTCATATACAAAACACCCTGTGAACAAACTTAGATGGAGAGGCAGAAAAACCTCTCATTTACCTCTCCTGAGACGCTGATGCTGATGCATTATGGGTCTGCGCCTGACCATCCATCCTAAACATATATGGCATACCATTAGCATATATACTTAAAAAAAAAAAAAAGAAAGGAAATCTGCTACCTGTATGATGCAGGACAATATACCTTTCCTGCTGTGTTGCCGCAGATAGTCGTACTGGGTCCCTCCTGCCCAGAGCGGTACCGCAGCCAGCAAGAGCTGCACCCGCTCTGGCGTCCTTTTAAACTTTCTCTCTTCTTCCGGAAAACGCTTCCGCTGTGTCAGCCAATCAGGGACAGTCTCGGCAAATCACGCGAGACTTCCCCTCCGAGAGCCGAGCAGGAAGTAAGGGGTATAGCGTGTCGGCTAGACAAACCCCGCGCTAGCCCGACCACGTCCAGCACAGGGGAGCAGCTACCAGAGAGGGCTGGCGCATTTATAGACCTCGTTTAGAGGTCGCAATGTCCGCTACCATGACGGGAGAGGCTCAACCCGTCGTATGCGCCAGAAAAAAAGGTACAAATAGTAAAACAAAATAGGCGCTGGAGGGAAAAAACAAAAAAAAACAAATGACCAGTCCATACAAGGACAGAAAAAAAGAGAATGGCAGGGGGGGGGGGGGGGGGCTCTTTTAATTTATAAAATGATCTGTCCAATGGGGGTGAGGGGCGGGCCTAACCCATCAGTATGCCGCCATTTCTTTCCAGGAAAAAGCATGAAGCAGCTACTTCCACTGACATCATCTGCCAGCAGTAAAAATGTCACCATGTGATAAATGAAAGAATGCAAATCAGGGAGAGGAAAGATTTTACAAATAGGCAAACACTGACTAAATCATTTATACATAATTATTGTAAAAATGAAGCACTTTTTTTCATTACATTATTTTCACTGAAGTTCCTCTTTAAGCACAGCCTATTCAAGTGGCAAAATATTACAGGTTACAATATTTTTCATTACACCTATAAGGACTAAAGATGTAGCCACCTGTATCTCAGGGAGAGGAAAGATTTTACAATGGGAAAACACTGACTTCATTTATAAATTAACATTGTAAAAAAAAAAAAAAAATCAACATTTTATTCATTACGTTATTGTCATTATAGTTCCTGTAAAGATCCAACGTGTTTGATCCTTAAAGGGATTCTTAAAGGGACACTTAAGTCAAACAAAAAAAATGAGTTTTACTCACCTGGGGCTTCCAATAGCCCGCTGCAGCTGTCCGGTGCCCTCGCCGTCTCCCTCTGATCCTCCTGGCCCCACCGGCAGCCACTTCCTGTTTCGGTGACAGGAGCTGACAGGATGGGGACGCGAGTGATTCTTCGTGTTCCTGGCCACAATAGCGCCATCTATGCTGCTATAGCATATATCATATACCATATAGCAGCATAGAGGGTGCTAATGTGTCTGGGAACGCGAAGAATCACTCGCGTCCCCAGCCTGTCAGCTCCTGTCACCGAAACAGGAAGTGGCTGCCGGCGGGGCCAGGAGGATCAGAGGGAGACGGCGAGGGCACCGGACAGCTGCAGGGGGCTATTGGAAGCCCTAGGTGAGTAAAACTCATTTTTTTTGTTTGACTTAAGTGTCCCTTTAAGCCTGGAAATAAAAATCAGTTTTACTCACCTGGGGCTTCTACCAGCCTCTTACAGCCGTCCCGTGCCCTCACAGTCACTCGGGGATCCTCCTGTCCCCCGCCGGCAGCTAGTTTCGTTTTCAGATGACAGGCTCATTGTGCCTGCAAAGGCCTGGCCACATGTCTCCTTCTTTGCGTTCCCGTCTGCAATAGCGCTATCGGGGACAGGAACGCAAAGAAGAGTACGCATCGTCAGGCCTGTTGGTAAATCAAAACTAGCTGGCGGCAGGGAACAGGAGGATCCACGAGTGACTGAGAGGGCACGGGACTGCTGCAGCGGGCTGGTAGAAGCCCAAGGTGAATAAAACTGATTTTTTTTTTTGTTAGGCTTAAGTATCCCTTTAAGCGACGTTGGCCATACCCTGCTGTACTCCCATTAGAAAGGCGGGCGATCGTTGGCCGGAGCGGAGTGTGAAAAAAGCACATTTACAGCATGCTTATTGTGCAACACGTTTGTGCATATTTGTAACCATTTAAACCGACATTCAAACCGGAATAGAGGGGTCCATCAAGAACCTTCCTTCACTAACTGTGTTAAAACTTCATTGGAGCTATGCCGATAATGATCAATGCTATATGTACTTTGAGTAGTGGAGATTATTAAAGTATGTCTGAACTGAGAGGGATATGAAGGCTGCCATATTTATTTTCTTTAAAACTATTTAAGCAATACTAGTTGCCTGGCAGGTCCGCTGATCTCTTTGGCTGCAGTAATGTCTGAATCACACAACGGAAATATGCATTCAGCTAAACCAGTCAGACTTCAGTCAGAAACATCTGATCTGTATGCTTGTTCAGGGTCTATGGCTAAAAGTATTAGAGGCCGAGGATCAGCAGGACAGCCGGGCAACTGATATTCTTTAAAAGGGAATACATATGGCAGCCTCCATATACCTCTGAGTTCAGGTGTGCTTTAAGTTTCCCTCCCCTGTTTACATCACTCTGATACTGGCTGTCCTTGGCAGGTTTCTGCACTATATCAACTATATATAGAGTACTTGAGGGGGCCTAGTGTAAAGCCTGCACAAGGGCCCTACGTCTCTGATCAAACACTTTCTCCACTTTGTTCCTATAAAACCAATAGTGTTCTCCACTTTAAAAACAGAGAATGCTATTTGGTGCTCTACTGTATAAAGTGACAGTCAGGCTAATAATCACTTTATAAACACGGCAATGGACACAAAAACTCGCTTTTCTTGGGATCATAAAGTGACAACCTTGTGGTGATATATTGAGGTGCTGATGATATTAGGGAATACAGGAACATATTTCTGTCATTTTTCTGTCTGCTATATCTCACATGTGTATTCTGCTTTGAAGCGATGGTCATCTGGCTGTACTAAATCTGCATCTAAAGGGACTTCAGTGAATAGAGCTGGGGTGTTAGCCTCCAGCAAAGACATTGGTTAATTAGACAATGGCAGAAGTGAAGGGTTTTGTTCTACCTAACTGGAGTGGAAGCTTGGAAGTCATTGACAATTGAAACATTTACCACTTCTGTTGATGAAGGCTGTTAAAGCATTGTCAAGAACTCTAGACTAGCCAGGAAGAGCCTCCTGTGTGTTAAACACTATTTCGTTGTGAGGAAATTAAATTATTGGTGGAGGTGCAAACTATATCCTTATCTTTGATCAGCTAGGAAATACGGTCAACAATGGAGTTGAAAAGTCTCACTTCACAATCTTTTGATGTATAGACTTTTACCTGGAGAACTTGGATTAAGAAAGTCTTTTGTTGTGTGTGTGCTATAGTACATTTTTCACGTGTGGATGTTAGATCTCTGGAAATCCAATTATGACTGAGGATGTAATTAAATCTAGTTCCCCCTGTCCACACAGGCTTACAGCCTTGAGGCGAATATTTCATTATAAAAACCAGGGGACAGATACCTCAAATCAGTCCCCTCCTGACGGTAGCTGCAGCTGGACTCCTGGCCCAAGCTAGTGGACTCCTGGTCTAACCAGAATTGTGTCTGTCCACAAAAGTCCAAGGTTCTTCTATCTGGATCCCTGTATTTGGGTAAGCAAATTGCTTGGTGTGTATCTTTGTAGACTCTTAATTTTGTAACTTTTATTTTGTTTTTTTGTAATCTTTTGTATATATTCTGTTCTGCATTGTTCCATTTTTTTCCCTGGAATATTAAAATAAGCTTGACTTCTGCTGTACTAAACTAACACTCATAGCCTAGAAGAGATTGAAGTGCAACTGTGTATAAATCCATGCCTAATTGTATGCTTGAGCAACACTACCATATGAAATTGTAATTGCATTGTGTGTGGTTGCGTTTGTCAGACGTTGGCCTAAAGCGCGCAGCTGACCCAACGTACGAAAACACCAGTGCGAGTAGCTAACAGTATCGTTCGGAACGACTGTTAGTGGTTTGGCTTCACTACAGTGTAAGATTGCAACTGTGTGTGTGTGTGGGTGCGTGGTGTTCCCGTATTCGGCCTAAGTGCAAAGCTGAACCGAATACGAAAACGCGGATTGTGCGCTGAGGACTCGGCAGCAGAGTGGAAGTGTCTAGCGAACCGCTAGTGGTGGCAGTGAGAGGTGTTCTGAGGGGTCCCAGCCTTGTTTTAGCTTGAATAAGGCTGCTCCCCGCTTGATCTGGTCAAACCCGCAGTCGGGAACCGTATACGCAGGCGTGCCGCTGGCCGGTTCCTGACAAACCTTGCAAACTGGAAATTGGTGATAAAGAAAGTGATCCTTTAAAGAAGAACCAAGCTAAAAAAAAACCTAAACCCTTGACCATATTGAATCCACAGCACCATTGTTTTACATTTTTGATAAGTGGGTTGCTACATCAGGCTACTACCACCATCTTTAAAGATTACCTGTAAGAAAAAAAAGTGCCCCTGGGGAGTACTTACCTCGGAAGGGGGAAGCCTCTGGATCCTAAAGGTGCTTCCTCTGTCGTCCGTTATATAGGGGATCCAGCGCTGGGACCCCCAAAGATCTCCTTGGTGTGAGTGCATGTGCGTTTAGCCCTTCTATAGCACTGAAACATGATCGCGGGGAAATCGCCTGAAAATGGTGCAGGCTACGCGTTTGTGTTTTGAGATTTTGGCCGATTTGAGCAAATTGCCCAAGTAAGAACAGGCCCATAGGGTTTTATTACACTAGTGCTTTCAAAAGCGCTAACGGTTGAGCGTTTTGCCGAAATCGCCGGCAAAACGCTCAAGTGTGGATGGGCCCTTAGGGCACATTAGTACCCCTTATCCATCCCCTCAAAAAGTTACAAAAAAAAACAAATACTGTTTTAAAAAAATGACCAGCAAGCTTATCAGCCATAGCAGTAATCCCTGCTGCAACGAATGCCAGGTACACACCATACAATTTTCTGTTAGATGTACCTGCCAGATAGATACATTTCCAACATGTTGAATTTAGAGAATCTAACAGAAAAATCTAACAGAAAATTGTATGGTGTAATCCCAGCATAAAGCAGATAACCTCCTTGCTATGGGAGTTTGTCAGCAGAGTTCTGCGGGTGAGTGGAGTGTGTGGATATGCATTGGGGGTTCTTTAATCAAGGTCAAGAGGATATTAGCATGGGAACAATAAATAAATGTATAAAATAGTGAACATAATGAAGCAATTTAATACCAGGCCAGCGTGTTTTTTTTTAAACCCTTTGTAGGAGAGGGTAAGTTGTGCTAAGGTACTCCTATACCCATTTCACCAGAGGGAGGGACGGGTGTCTGAAGGACCCCTTGATTTTAAAAGGGGCTTACATATTCCTGCTGCTACCCACCCCCCTAGCAGGCATCTGTGAGAATGAGCGCCTTGGTCATAACAGTATGATGGGTGCTCCGTGGAGAGGAGGAGGCTTCACCACCCTTCCCCCCTTCCTCAATGTTATGGACCATGTGGGTTGGTACCAGCAAGTGAGGGCTGGAATGTTTTATCACGTACTACCAGTAATCATTTAAAAATAAGAAGAAAAATAGATTTGGAACTTCTTTGAGAAACAGGTACATGACTTGTTTGATATATGCTGTGAAATGCCACAGAAGATGTCAGCACTATATAAATACATAATAATAATAATAATAATAATAATAATAATAATAATCCATTACAGACTAGCTTCTGATATCCCCACTGGAGATGCTCGCAGATCCCTGAAGATGCCTTCAGGTCTATGGATTGTAGACAATTCCTTTCTGACAACCTCCAACTTTTAGCAACTGTTTGTGTTCTGCTGCCCTCTAGTGTTTACTACTATTATTGTTACTCTGGACTTCAATTTCCATGTTTTAGGCCCGGTTTACATTAGCGTTCCCTGTCCGAATCCGCCTGATCGGATCCGGACCGTATACTGTACAAACGGAACGTACGTTCCGCATAGCAATGCAAAGGCTATGCGGACGTTCACATACGTACGTTCCGTACAGTACGGAGCCGGACCGGATCCGGACTCCGGACATTTTTCCAACATGCGCTATTTTTTGGTCCGGCTCATCCGGCCTACGCACCCAGACCGGAGCCTGACTGCAGCATCCGGATATAGAAAACCAATGGGAAATGGAACCACAGAACACACTGGAGACAACACCGGACGTTCTACCCCACTTCCTATGCGTATCATAGCGGCCATTTCGGATGGGGACACATGGGCCCAGCATATCTGGAGCAGCAGGGACACACGTGCTGGAGCTGTTTTGGCAGTATGTCAGAGGTGGATGTGAGGCCTACAGCGGAGGACCTGATTCTACAGGTGCACCAGGTGCACCTTCTGCAGACCCCAACAAATTTTAAGGTATTTTTTCCCCCCACGGATCCGGATGGCAGCCTGAAGCAGTCCTGATGCAAACGGACCGGATCCGGATCGGAACCGTACGGTTCCAATCCGGATCAGGTCCTGATACGATCCGGATCCGGTCCGTTTGCATGCCAAAACACAAGTGTGAACGGGGCCTTAAAGTAACACTACAATGATAAAAGCATTACTCAATTTATATTAACTATTGAAATTAATTAGAAATCCGTCCACCAAAGAAACCGCCTGTTCTGTTTCTGTAGTGGCCTTGGTCATCCCCAGAGTCCATCTCAAATAAATCCTTTGGAGCCAGAGCCTCGCGATTGCTCACTTCTCCGCCTCTCTTTGGTTACAAGCCAACCCTAGCTACACAGATCACAGCTTAAAAAAATAAAGAAGTCTTAAAGAGAACCTGTAACAAAAAAAAGTTCCCCTGGGGGCTACCCACCTCGGGAGGGGGAAGCCTCAGGGTCCCAATGAGGCTTCCCCCTCTGCTGTAGCTGCAGGCAGTCCAGCGCTGGTTCCCCCGAAGTGTCCCGGAATCCTCCCTTGACAAGGCTGACAAGAGCTGATAAGCACTGATTTATTTACCTTTCCTGGCTCCAGCGGGGGCACTGTTGCGGCTCTCCGTATGGAGGTAGGCGAAAATAGCCGATCTCTGTTGGGTCCTCCAGCTAGTTTAATTAAAATTAAGCCAGTGGCGAGTGGGGAACTCACTCACTTCCTTGCGTTCCACCTCTCGCCGCATCACTTCCTGCAATGCTGCCCTCTGTGCTTCAGTGGGCAGCATTGCAGGAAGTCACACGGCGAGCGGTGGAACAAGGAAGTGAGTGAGTTTGCTGCTCGCTGATGGCTTGATTTTAAGGAAACTAGCTGGAGGGGGACCGCGGAAGGGGGGACCCAGGTGAGGGAGGGAGGGTCTGACCCCCTTCCCCGCCGCTGTGTTGGCTGCCCTCCTTCCTGGCTGCTACCCTCTCCAGCATGGAGGCCTCCTCCCCACCCACGGCTATGGGACACAGATACGTTTTTAAAATCGTAAACGGACTGGAAACGTGCTGCAAAGGGGCAGCACGGATCCGTTTGAAAAACGGATTCCGGACTGCGGATTGCATTCTGTAACCGCACTAATATTATAATCGAGCCTTACCCAGGATTTCATACATGTGCTACCAACACATTCGTTGCAAGAGGTGTTAGGGTTGTGATGCATCATATTACACCAGGGCAAGATCATCCACAAGGCAATCCTAGGCAGTTGCCTAGGGCCTGGAGAGAGTCTGTTAGCCCCCACTAAATCTTATAAAAAAAAAAAAGCCAGGTGACCATCACAGGTGGGCAGAAACTGCTATCTTGCCTAAGGCCCTATTTCATTTTAATCCTTTTGTGTATTATATCACTGGGACGTTGTCTCTAGAGACACAGGTTCTAACCCTGTTCTAGGCAAGTAAATAGTCTTGCCCATTTTTTAAATTTTATTATCTTTGGTTGTTTTTTCCTTTTTGGGGTTATGGCTTGGACTTTCCTGATTAGCAAAAAGACAATACTAGAACATGCGCTCGTGCCTAAAATGTTCAGTTACCATGCCCTATAAAGAAAATGGGCAGGGAAAACCCTGACAATTATAAACTAAAAAGAGCAAAAAAATGGATTACACACCCTCCTGCATATACAAAACTTTATTACGGTAATACAAAAATGAGACATACAAAATTCGGTTATGCTGAGGTGTAATGGGAACTAGCAAATCCTTACCAGACAAGTTAAAAACATGTGAACAGACAGATCAACACCATAGCTACGGCCGTAAACACCAAAGTTTCCTGGTTAGATCAGTGCATAAGATAGCAGATTCTCAAGGGTAAGGTCTTGAGTTCAAATCCATAGCACATCAACACAGCATTCAGAATGTTTCTATAAGGGCTGAGGGCTTAGGAGTTGTAGGACAGGTGTAGCTCAGTTGGTAGGTCAGGGAACAGGTGGTAAAGAGGTCAGGGAGATTCAGGAGACACTGAGAGCAGGGCTGAATTTAAGCCATGGCCTAGGGCACCACAGGAGTAACTGCACAAAAGCAGCAGGCTAAACAGGTGCAGCATTTGCAAGCTTGCAAATGCTGCAATGCAGGGAGATCAGACAAGCACCTGACCATAATACTCTCCTGCTAGCCACCTGTGCAGCAGCCACCTTGCTCTCTGCGCACATTTGCATTGTGGAGAGTGGCTATGGACTTGGGCAACTTTGGAGAGGGAAAGGAAGTGGAAGCTTCTGCACTGGAGACGAGTGGAGAAATGAGTGACACTGATGGCTGTTGCAGTGTGAAGACAAGCTGGCTACCTATACTGAAAGTTTGGTGGGAAAAGGAGGAATTAAGGGAGTCATCTGGCTACCCATACTGGAGGGAAGGGGGGAGGAGTCATCTGGCTAACTATACTGGGGGTAGGTCATCTGGCTACCTATACTGAAGGGGGCGGTTGGTGACAGTGGCCTTGGGCGGTAAAGAGTACAAATCCGACCCTGACTGAGAGGGGAGTTAAAAGATGGGTAGAGGGATACTAGGGCTTGTGATGATTGGTGAATGTGCTATAGAGGAGGAATGACTAAGAATTTTGAGACGTACATGCAGCACAATGCCAGAAGTGGGATAAATGGAGGTATAGTAACATGGAAATGGGCACAAGAACTTAGCTGCACAAAATACACAGTGATAGTCCATCTTTTGTGGAAATTAAGCCCCACTAAGGGAGCATACATACATCCAATTTGAATTGGTCAATTTTACTACTTTCATTTAGTATGAAGGCCAATATATTTTAACTCTAAAGCCCCATCTACACGATACAATTCTTTGTGCGATTCGATTACGATTCTAATTACGATCTGATTAAATCCGACATGTCCGATCAGGATTCGATTCGATTCAATTCGGGTTGCCATTGTTTTGCAATGGCGAATTGAATCGAATCGAATCCTGATCGGACATGTCGGATTTAATCGGATCGTAATTAGAATCGTAAACGAATCGTACAAAGAATCGTATCGTGTACATTGGGCTTAAAAGACTGCTACAGACGTCTAAATGCAGATTATATGTTTCTGCATTCATATGCCACAGACGTCTGAAGGCATTTTAGCACAAAACTATTTCCACCTGACACAGGCGTCAATAGACATTCATTTTTCCCCATATTTGGCACAGATGTCTAAAAGTGTTTTGTACCAAGTTTTGGTTCAGTGCCAACTTTCTACTTGGCTTGAAATATGTTCATCAAAAAAGCCAAATTTATTCAAGCAGATATGATGCAACACTGGCCATATATAATTAGGTTGTGACCATTTTATGGTTCCTCAATGTACTATCTAGCTGACCTATGTGGAAGTGGTATGGTAGTTAAAGAGGAGCTGTAGTGAAAATAACATAATGAGCAAAATTGCTAATTTTTTACAGTAGTATAGTCAGTGTTTGCCCATTGTAAAATACTGTATTTCCCTTTTCTTGATTTACATTCTTAAATGTATCACTGGTGTTCAGTTCTGCTAGATGATCTGTACGGAATGTTTGTCTCTGAGAGTTCTATGCACAGAGGGAGATACTGCTTGCTTGGCAGTTGGAAAAAGCCGTTATTTCCCACAATGCAAAGAGGTTCACATGCTGCAATACTGTCAGGACCACGAAAACACACTTTCACACATCACACTTTCATCACAATATTAGTCATACAGACTCCCTGGTGATCTATTTAAGAAAAGTTAAAGATTTCTCATGGGAAGGGGGGTATTGGTACTGATTGGAATGAAGTTAAATCTTTGGTTAAAGTTCCTCTTTATACTGGGAATATACAGTGGTGGTGGATTGATGGTGACATTGTAGAAGTCATTGTTTAACATCATGTGAGAAATAAAATTTGCCTCCTGCTGGCTTCTTCCACCTCCCTATACTCAGAAAGGGCATAGGTACCATGAAAAAATGTATTACAAAATAAATACCAGTTCTTGGTTCAATGGCCTTCTCACCAGGCAACTGCTTAGTTGTCACTGGGATGGTCAAGTAGACGTTCATTTACATGTGGAGGCTAGCTATCCAATAATGTTTATTAAAACTTTTTTAAATTGTAAGCTGTTAGTTGCAATTCAAGTAACCTGGGGCCTCATGACCTAACACTTCTTTAGTTTGTCCTTTTATCTTGCTTTTTAAGGATTATGCTTATTTAACTTCATCTCATGATTCACTAACATGATTTTGTGTGTGTGTTAATTTAGTGCATACATTAATACATATAGGGAAAATAGCATACTAATGATCTTATTTGGTATTACAGGTAGCACTTGGGTAACAAATGACGTGGCTGTCATTATGAACGCATGCCTCCGGCGTGATGATGTCATTTCCGTGCTCTGGGGGTAACACAGACTGCAGCAAGCTTTCCCCGAGCGGCGTGGGAGGTGAGTAAGTGGGGGCACTACAGACCCAAAGCAGGCATCAGAGACACAAATGGGTTCACAGGTGGAACAAAGGGGGTGCAGTGGAGACACAGGATGAACAGAAGAGGCACAAAGGGGTCACAGTGGGGACAATGGAGGTACGGGGGGACAGAGATGACACAGTGGAGGCCTCACTAGGGAAAGAGAGGTGCCGCCCTCATATATCACACTTTAGATACATTTTATGTTATCACGATAAATTAAAGGACACCTGAACTGAGTGGATATGGAAGTGAATGTATTTATCTTCTTTTAAGCAATATCAGTTGCCTGGCAGCCCTGCTGATCTATTTGGCTGCATTTGTATTTAGATCAACAAATGGGGCTGGGGAGCTCTGATGAAGAAGTAGACAGTGTGGCCAGATCCCTACCCCAGTGCCTCTTGGGGTACAAATGTCCAAATAAAGCACCACGTCAAGTAAGTATAGCTCTTATATAACGCATATGTTGTAACCAGGCCTGGCTTTACATCACAGGAGCCTATAGGCACAGATGTCCTGGCACCCTAGACCTCTCCCTTCATGAACCTACAAAACTCTGCCCAACCGCAAGTGTGCTGGCTGGCCCAGCTGTCACTTCTCCCTTCCTTTCCTTACCTGTCATAGGTAGTTACAGGTGCCACTGTCATTAAGTTACATTAGTTATGTTAATTAAAATAGGTATTATAATCTCTTACCCACACTGTTTTAAAAGAACAGGCAAATGTTTGATTTCATGATGGCAGCCATCTTTTTAGTTGAAAGGAGGTGACAGGGAGCACGAGACACAGTTCCAACTGTCCCGTGTCCTGAGCACCTCTCCCAGTTGCTAGGCAACGTGAACAACAACATAGGAAATCCCATCATGCTCTGCACAGCATCAGGTGAAAAAAGCCCGGGCTTTTTTTCTTTGATGGGTGGAGCTTAGATAAAAATGCAGCTAAAATGATGCTTTGGTAAGAAAAACAAAGTTCTGATGCTGTGAAACTGTTTAAGAAACACCAAGTCTTTTCAGTTCTGCTGAGTAGATTTTTAGTCCGGAGGTTCACTTTAACATTAGGTAGCCAGAAGTACCCTCAGTATTAAGTACACAGAGATGCCCCTTATTATTAGGTAGCTAGAGGAACCTCAGAATTAAGTAGCTAGTGGTGCTCCGACTGAAGGGAGATCTCATCAGTAGAATGCCGGAACCCAGTGAGTAACCTCTCATTTACACTCCACTCCATTCAGGACTCTGAATAGGGAAGGAGGTAAGAAGGCACTGGTGGAGGGGAGTGAGCCGCCCTTCCATCATTAGGCACCTGTAGGCACGTGCCTACAGTGCCTTATGGTAAATTCGGCCCTGGTTGTAATTGTCTTCTTACAAGCACCAATAAAAAGTTACATTTGGGAGAAAAAAAGTACCGATAAGTATAGCTCTTTATCTCATTCAAAAATCGTCAGCAGTGGACTGCATAGGCTAATGCAGTGTGATAAAGAGTGAGAACACCTGAAACAGCAGTCTGCCACTGCTGCCGATTTTTTGAATGAGATAAAGCGCTGTATTTACTTGAAATGGTGCTTACCCACATGCTTTATTTGTAGTATTTGGATCACACGCCAGGCTTGTTCTATGGATAAAAGCATGTGATCAGGACATCCAGGCAACCGGTTTTGTTTAAAAGGAAGTAAATATGGCAGCCTCCATATCCCTCTCAGTTCAGGTGTACTTCAAGTGTGAATGAAGACTTCAGAAAGGTGTAATAGCCAGTGGTAACCTATGCACTGGTTACAGCAGCCTTACTGAACCTTAGCACATCAGGACCATGGTCCTTGAAATCCTCACTGAGAGTGCTGTCTTTGCATGCCAGATAAGAGAAACATGTTCAGGGTGGTCCTTTTAGGTGGTGATTTTGGTGCAGTTATTGGGCCTGATTCTATTCACTTTTTCTCCTAAGTTTTCTCCTAGGAGATAATTTTCATCTTCTGTTTAAAATAACTTCTCAGCACTTGCAACTGAAAAAGTGATAAAACGTAGTCGAAAAAGTACTGTTAAAAAATTTCTGAGTATTTTCTAGCTTGCTGGTAGCTTAAACAGCAGTTTATTGATAGGATGTAAAATATCACCTAGGAGAAAAAGTAGGAGAAAAAGTGAATGGAATCAGGCCCATTGTCTTTATTGCATACCACTGTGAAAGCGAAAAGTGTATTTATTTATTTTTGCCAAAATATTAAAGCAATAGCAAAGTGCGTTATCGCACAGTAACATTAATACCTTTTGTGCATTAGGCCCTATTTTCATAATTGGACTGAGCAGCTTCCATTAAGTGGTTTGAATCCCTCATGAAGAAATGGACCATTCCGATATTTGTCAGATCTGTCAGATTTTTATTACTTCGGTAAGTGACAGGTTAAAAGTAAATTATAGTGCATATAGGTGAACAAATGTACACCTTATATATGTATTTTAAATTGTAAAGCTTTTCACAATAGTCCTTTAAACTGTGGCGATACACAATAAAAGCCACAAGGTGGCGCCAATAACCAGTTTATTCTGTGTAAGCCTGTTTAGCAGTGAGGAGGGGTTTTTATGGTACTCTGTGTCATTTGCTGGTTTCTGAAATCTCATTAAACAGATGTAGAATTTTCTGCAATAATACGGTCAGGGGCACAGTGACTTATGAGGTCAGTGTGACTTTCACAGCTGACTGACGTCAGGCACAGAAGCCATGGAGTCATTAATCCATATAAACTGTTACCTTATGTTGTTATCTTCCAATAATGTTTTCTCATAACACAATATAAGTTAGACGGATCTTGCTGCCACTATCCTCCTGTGTACAAGCTACAGTCTTCACTATAATTTGTTATATTGCTTGCAGTAGCTGTCTGGCCTGCTGGGCGATTTATAGGGCGATTTGTATGCATGAGGACGTATCGGATATGTTAGGTCATGATTCCATAACGTATATTTATCACCACAGCCAGAGGCATAGCTATGGGTGGGTAAGGGGGTACACATGTCCCCGGGCGCAGCACTGTAAGTGGGCGCAGAGCATGGGCACCGCATCCACAAGTGAGTGAGATGCGGCTTGCTGGCTGCCCGAAGTGCCCCTGCTTCTCTCCCTCTCTCTGCAGAGGAGTGCAGAAGTGTTAACAGCAGCAAAAAAAGGGGGTGCATCTGGCTAACTATAGGGGGTACATTTGGCTATCTAAAAGTGGGGAAGGGAGGCACATTTGGCTATCTACAGGGGGGCACATTTGGCTAACTAAACAGGGAAGGGGAGCACATCTGGCTATCTAAACATCATTTTTACATTTGGCTCCACCCATGACCACTCCCACATTCTGATGCGTGGCCATGCCCAATTTGTCCAGAGGGGGGTGCAAAAACTGTCTGTCCCCAGGCGCTGAAAAGCCTAGCTACACCTCTGACCACAGCCTGGTCTTGTGCTATTATTGTTTTGGTGTTCTTCAGTAAAATATTACACAGTGTTTATTAACCACTGTTTTCCTGCTGATTGTCCCTGGGATAGGAATTTGGGGAGTTTTGACATGAAAGGGGAGCACATAATCCAAGGTGGAGGGAAGGGGCATAGTTACAAATCATGAACCCTCTGCCCTGTAATACACTGATGCTCAATGGTATAGCAAGAGGGATGCAGAGGTTGTGACCGCACCGGGGTCCTTGGACCAGAGGGGCCTCCCTCAACCACAGTACTAGCTCTCTATTGGTCCTGTGCTAGTAATGACTTCTATAGATGCATTGAACGGTATTAATCATTAACAAACTGTTCTCCATCCCCTTCTTGCACCTCTGATGCTGTGGTTGTTCTTGTCAGGTTTTGGTTTGTTTGTTTGTTTGTTTGTTTGTTTGTTTGTTTGATTGGGGATGGGGGGGCAATGTAAAACTTGCATTGGGACCCATAGCTCCTTAGGTACCCCACTGCTGATGTTCTCCTCCTCAAACACACATTTACACACCCTCCCACCCTTGGTGACCCCCATAGAGAGGGGGGGGGGGCTTTCTGCCAGGGGTAATATAGCAATGCAACCACCATGACAACCCTACCTATGAAGTTCTGAAGTTCTGTTGATGGCAGGTTGAAGACAACCACATTGGAAGGCCTGTGTGAGTGGTAATGCAGTTGGTGGGCCTTGGTTAGAGTCCAGACACATAGTGAAAGAAGACAGCTGGGTGCAGTGGGCCATAGGACTTAGTGGGAGTTATTGGCATAGATGCTAAATATTCTACACACCACAAGACAGAGTTCACAATCACAACTCTTGAGGAGCCACATTATCTTATAAGAAAAGGCAGATGCCAGGATGTTGCATTCTCAGAGAAGAAACACAATGCCATCGGGGCAGAACCAAAAAAGTCATGTAGCGTGAACTAGACACTATTTTGTTCTAAAAGATGCTTAATTGCTACTACAGAGCAATTTCTTTGATCCTGATGAGATATTTAGGCAATTAGATACTGTACAATAAACATACAATAGACATTAGACAATACGATAGTACATTAAACAATATCACTGGGAGGAAGAAGGTGCCCCAAAAAATAACCATGTATGTAATATTATGAATATAATATAAAATGGCTCTAAGAAGAAGGGGCAATGCCAATATAAGAAAGCCTTTTTAGGCACTCCAAGCTCTGCACCTTGGCTACCTAGACACTGCTTTATTTGATCTGAGGAAGCGGACTGTGCTCCGTGAAACGCGTTATTGTTTTTGTGTCTGATTATTAAAATGTCTTTCTTATATTGGCGTTGCCCCTTCTTCTTAGAGGTAAGCCATTTAATATTTATTACATCCATGGTTAATTTTGGGGTGCCTTCTCCCTCCCTAGCTATTGCAGGTTGCTGTTAATTGTTTGTTTAGTGTACCCAGACAATCGTTTTTTTCTGGAGTGCGACCCATACATTTGAAAACAAAGAACCCGAGTGGGGACGGGATTTCCTCACTTGTTTTTATACTGGCTGCTGGTCTTGCAACCCACCTTTGTATTTATCCAGAACCTGATATTAATATACTACACCATAAGGGCCAGAGCCAGAGAGCATAAGAAAGTAGCCAGAGAGCATAAGAAAGTTTATACTTGAAGCTAACATCTTTTTTAGATATATCATGGCTAGGCACAGTCAATGGAATGTTGGTAATCTCTGCTTCCACGCACATCTTATGCAAACTGTATTCCGTTTAGAACTGGGCCAGTTAAAATTCATCAGGAAGTGTGTATGACCAGCCCATCTCAAAGCTGCATTCAACTGACATTACATTTGCTTGCATTTATAACCTCTAAAACGTGTACATTAAATAAAGGCGCATGGAAATAAGTGCGCACAGTAATGAAGTAGTAAAATATCGGGGTTTTTTTTTACATAAAACGATATTTAACAATATATGGCCAGAGTGGACAGAATACAACTTAAGATGATATATTGGCAAAATTGAAATACATTCCCTAGATCTTTCATGAAAAGAAGGAGGGCAGGAGATGATACATAAGGTTTTATTGTTACTTAAAGAAAACTTGCACTGAAAAAAGTCCCCCTGGGGGGTACTCACCTCAGTAGGGGGAAGCCTCTGGACCCTATCGAGGCTTCCCCCGTCCTCCTTTGTCCCACCGTCCTCCTGTGTCCCACGGCGGTCTCGCTGCAGCCCCCGGAAAGCACAGGCGACAATTTGTCGCGCTGTGCAATATTTACCTTCTCTGGCTGTTGCGGCTCTGCGCACGGAGATAGGCGAAAATAGCCGATCTCCGTCGGGTCCGCTCTACTGTGCAGGAGACTTGCGCCTGCGCAGTAGAGCGGCCCGATGGAGATCGGCTATTTTTGCCTATCTCCGTGCAGAGAGTCGCTACTCCGGGAGGATTTTCATCGCGGCCGTGGGACCGAGGAGGACGGGGGAAGCCTCAATAGGATCCGGAGGCTTCCCCCACCCGAGGTGAGAACCTCCAGGGGAGGTTTTTTCGTTACAGATTTTCTTAAAAAATATATTGCAGTGATCATTTTTCACAAGAAGACATCAGAAAACGATATTTAACAATCTATGGCTGGATTGGACAAATTACTACATAAGAAGATTTTTAACAATAGCAAGCAAAATTACCATACAATCGCTAGATCTTTCATCAAAATGGGGAGGGCAAAAGACGAGGGCAGGAAATTATATTTAACATAATCATTGCAAAACACTAAAACAAAAGTGCTGTTTAGAGATGAAAAGCAGGTCCGGCATCAGTTAATGCTTCAGTGCAGTTTTAATCAAAGAAGGTACAATAAGTCACATCACAAAAAGGGTTAAAAAGGACCTCTGACGAAGCAGAGAGACCTGCGAAATGGCTGTCAGGCCGTCCTGTTCACCCTTTGTGATTTATTGTACCTTCTTGGATTAAAACTGCACTGAAGTATCAACTGGTGCCTCCTGGCCGCAATAGCAGCATAGGGGGCGATATACAGGCTGGGAACGCGAAGAATCAGTCGTGTTCCCATGCCTGTCGGCCGGTGACGGCCAAACCGGAAGTGTTCGCCGGCGGGTCCTGGAGCATCAGAGCGGGGCTGCGAGGGCACCGATCGGCTGCTGGGGGCTGAGGTGAGTAAATCTCATTTTTTTATAGTTCACTTAAGGTTCACTTTAAGGTGAGTAAATCTCATTTTTTTATAGTTCACTTAAGGTTCACTTTAAGCTGTATTGTTGAATTACATTACGATTTTTAACGTTGATATCTTTTCGTTATTATTTCCCGTGTGTTTTTATAATGGTATTTATCATTAACCAAGACTGACAATGATATTTATCGTTATCAGATTTCATTATCCACCGGCGCCATTTCCTTATCCAGCAGGGCCATTTTTTCACTGCGCCATTTTTTCATGCGCGCATAAAACGGTAATCAACGTTTTGAAGCAGCAGAAAACAATATATATATATAGTGGGCGCCCGAAATTCTGCTCCGGCACCCAAAGAATGATAAATTGTATTGAGTCCTACGGCGGCGCCCAATTTGTACACTTGCCACATGTGCCCTTTTTTCCTGCTCCGCACTAGGTGGGCAGATGCTGTATCCCTGGCCTAGCTGGAGTGTACAACTACAAAGGGAAACTGGGGAAACCTGTGGAGCATTAAGCCATGGTGATACCAGGGTAACCTGAATGTCCAGTTAATCACTGTCCTGAAGGAGTTATCTTGTATTAAGAACAGTACTTTCTTTGAAGATTTGTTCCAGCAGCTGCAGCAGACTGATGAGGGATAATAATTATACCTATAAAGTTAACATGTTTGCAGCTGTTAATAAGAGCTAATTATTTTTTTCCTGTGCAGATCTGTGTGATGTGGGTAGCTGTGGAGAAGCAGAGAAATTGCTGAAACAAAGCGCGTCATGTAAAACATGGCATCAAAGATCAAAATAGCACAGTATGCCCCTTTAAGGTTACCTGAACTAAGCAATAATATAGTAGATGGCCACACCTGTAGTACATGGCCACACCTTCTTCTGTGCCCCATAAATACTGTGACTCCTCTGCTTTGCCGGCCTTCTCTCGGTCTTGGAGCTATGACTAAACCCAGAGGTAAAGGCGCATATGCTGTCCTCTCCGAGCGCCATCTTCAATCGTGCTCCTAAATGACTAAACGTTCTGAGCTTGCGTGGTTCAGAAACATTTGTAATTGCACATGCCAAGGATATTCTGGGCTCCTGCAGCACACAGCCATGGGGAAACATGCATGAAGAGGACAGACCATGCCTAGATTTGGATAGGTTGTCATGTGTGGTCAGCGAACGCTGAATAACTCATTTTCCGTAGCCACTAGAATGCTGTAAATTGGATGAGCTTTTAGGCTGATTTTTAGGAACCGGAAAATATATTTGTCTTCTGTCTTGGATTATTAATAAAGGAAGTTTGTCTATTCAATTTTCGGAGGAAAGAGGGAACGTTTTTGAGAGGGAAACAAATGGACTGATCGCTATCTGCTGACTCTGCTCTATGGCCAGCATTTGGTCGTAAACACCTATATGGCCTGGTGCACACCAAAAACCGCTAGCAGATCCGCAAAATGCTAGCAGATTTTGAAACGCTTTTTCTTCTTTTTCTGTAGCGTTTCAGCTAGCATTTTGCGGTTTTGTGAAGCGTTTTTGGTGTAGTAGATTTCATGTATTGTTACAGTAAAGCTGTTACTGAACAGCTACTGTAACAAAAAACGCCTAGCAAACCGCTCTGAAGTGCCGTTTTTCAGAGCGGTTTGCGTTTTTCCTATACTTAACATTGAGGCAGAAACGCATCCGCAATCCAAAATCTGCAGCAGCCCGGGAGTATGCGTTTCTGCAAAACGCCTCCCGCTCTGGTGTGCACCAGCCCATTGAAATACATTACCCTAGCGGATCCGCACCCGCAAGCCGATCGCAAACTGCAGCCGAAACGCTCTGGTGTGCACTAGGCCTAAGGGAATAGCTAGTAGGAGGAGGAGAGGTGAGGGGTCTGCTCTAATTCAGAGTGAAGGGAAAAAAGTCATCTGGCTGTATATTTAAAACAGAAAGTGACATTCTGCTCTGCTTTGCGGAACGATACGGAATCGATAATTGTCCTGACTTTTGTATCATTCATGACAGGTGGGGTAATTAGTGTCTCAGCAGAGCTGATTAACTACCTCTGTGGATTTCCACAAAACATGCACTGTTGGTGGGCCTTGAGGACAGGGTTGGGGAACACGGTGTAGTGAGAAAGAATAATATAGAGGCTGTCATATTTATTTCCTTTTAAGCAATACCAGTTACCTGGCTATCCTGCTGATCCTCTGCCTCTAATACTTTTAGCCATAGACCCTGAACAAGCATGCAGCAGATCAGGTGTTTCTGACATTATTGTCAGATCAGACAAGATTAGTTGCATGCTTGTTTTTGGTGCTGTTCAGACACTATTGCAGCCAAATAGATCAGGAGGGCAGCCAGGCAACTGGTATTGCTTAAATGGAAATAAATATGGCAGCCTCCATATTCGTCTCACTCCAGTTGTCCTTAAACCACGGGCACTATATGGATACAAAGGATAGAAATAAAATGATATAAGCAGGCATAGACATTTATGATCTTGACAAATAATGTAAATCCTATAATGAGGTAAGGAATGACATTACACCAGGAGAACATACACTCATTAGATGGCTATACGCTGCTATGTATTATTGCATTTTACAGATTGTGGCCATGCAAATCAGTAGAGGTGGTTTTGGTTAATTTTTCTTTTCTTCTTAGCACCCTAAACTTCCTGTGACCTGGACATTGAAAACACTGGTGCACAGGTGGGACAAGACCCTTGAGTGCCCAAGGCAGAGATACTGAAGCGGGCCCCACCTGTTATCACACTTTAATTGCTTGCCCATGCCCTGATACCTCCCCCCCCCCCCCCCACTTCCAGTAAAACCAACCTGGCCAGATCCTGTTCCCACAAGCAGAGTTGACTGCAGAGGACAGGGTTAAAGCTTTCATGTTAAAGCAGTCTAATGCCTATACAAGGCTTAAATGAGAACTTTGGGATGGTTTATATTATTGTAATTCATCTTTGGATATATGGCTTCCCTTTGCTTATAATACTTGTTGTTAGATTGCTGAAAACCAGGGGCGTAGCAATAGGGGGTGCAGAGGTTGCGACCACATTGGGGCCCTAGGGCCAGAGGGGCCCCGAGGGGCCCTCCCTCGACTACAGTATTAGCTCTCTATTGGTCCTGTGCTCATAATAATCCCTTCTATAGATGCTTTGAATAGTGGTAATCATTAACAAACTCTTCCCCATCCCCCTCTTGCACCTCTGACACTGTAGTTGCCATTGGCAGGTTTTGGTGCGCCATATCAATTGTTATGATAAGAGTGCTTGGGGCCCCCATTTTAAAACTTGCATCGGGGCCCACAGCTCCTTAGCTACGCCACTGCTGAAAACAGAATTCTTTCTGTTGAAAAAGTTATGTAGAACGGAACGAAATTAATGTAAATTGACATTTTTTTCTGTACATTATGTTGTTAAAGGGAACCTGAAGTGAGAAAAATTATTTAAAATAAACACATGACGTAGCTGCAAATGATATTACATACTAACCTCACCGTCAGTTCCTCTCAGAAGCTCACCATTTTCTTCTTACAATGATCCCTTCCAGTTCTGACAATATCTTGTCAGAACTGAAATATACCAGTTGCTGACAGTTATATATCAGCAGCTGTCAGTTACAAGTGAATGTGCAAGGTAATGTCCATGTTTCCCTATGGCTCAAGTGGGTGATATTACAGTTTAACAGTGTGCTGACCCAGGAAGCTCTTAGGGGGTAATGGCCATTTTTAAAATGGAGGGCGGAGAGATCCATTGATCACAGTGGACAAATGGGATGCAGGAGAGGAGAAAGAGTTTGAGGCGTAGACTACACAGGAGGTAAGTATGAGCTGTGTATGGTTATTTTGACTTTTTATCTTCAGTTCAGGTTCTGTTTAAAGCAAAACTGAAGTGAAACAAAATGTATGAGATGATTAGACCTAATCATTATTTCTTGGTTTCACTGCACAATGTTATTAATTAATGTTATTAATTATATGTATATTTTTGGTCCTTATGACCTCATAAAGGTTTTTTTCACTATAGGCGTATACTCCTGAACCCGGGTTCTTTATCTGCAGTTGGTCTTGACTGACCAACGCAGATGATACTTTTCATTATCCATTTTTGACAATTGAATCAATACATATATATATATTTATATGATAAGTTATAGGATGTGATGTTACTGTGGCATATAGTATGGAGCGGAACATTTTAAGTGTTTTTAAATTTACTATCTACTAGTGGTTATTATGATAGATTAATAAATTTGTATACTTTTCTATTACTAATGTGTAGTGCTATACATGGGCTATTTAAAGGGGAACTGAAGTGAGAGGTATACGGAGGCTGCCATATTTATTTCCTTTTAATCAATACCAGTTGCCTGGCAGCCCTGCTGGTCTATTTCTCTGCAGTAGTATCTGAATAACACCAGAAACAAGCATGCAGCTAGTCTTGTCAGATCTGACTTTAAAGTCTGAAACACCTGATCTGCTGCATGCTTGTTCAGGGGCTATGGCTAATAGTATTAGAGGCAGAGGATCAGCAGGGCTGCCAGGCAACTAGTATTGCTTAAAAGGAAATAAACATGGCAGCCTCCATATACCTCTCTCTTCAGTTCCCCTTTAAAGTAATCTCTTCTCACTGCAATATCACATGACTAGAGATGGAGATAGAAATGGCTGGAGGATGGAAGGCAGCTTCTGGAAAGAAAGAATCAACAAAAAGATTGTTGAAAATGAGGGAAAAATTTACATCCAAAAACACATGATCAATTTTACCATATTAACCAGCTGAACATTTTGGGATGGTCGTAAAAGCTGATATCCGATCGCCCGGAAATTCTGATTTCCGCCAATGCCAATTATCGATTCCGCGGACTTCTTAATTTCCGTTTTTGGGTTAGTCTTTTTTTATTCTTTTTGCATTCTCTGATTGGCCAAATACTTCCGATTTGACTGTGTGTTCTCTGATTGGTCCAATGCTTCCGCGATCTGTGATTAAGCTAAAATTACCGAGTTGTGGTAAAGCGGTATTTACGCAGAAATCCAATTTCGGTTTCCGTTTCAGAAATTTAATTTCCACTGAATCCGAATGAGCATCCCTAATGATCTCATTGCATAATTTAAGCACAGAAGGACTTGAGAACTTGGCCCCCAGCATCTGTGGTTGAGGAATTGGTGGTTCAAAGAGAACCTGTACTAAAAAAAAAGGCTTCTGGGGGATACTTACCTTGGAGGGGGAAGCCTCAGGGTCCCAATGAGGCTTCCCCGTCCTCTCTAGCTGCAGGCAATCCAGCGCTGGCTTCCCCCAAACCGCTCCTGACAAGCTTGACAAGCAGAGATTTATTTACCTCTCCGCGATCCTGCGCAGATGCACTAGCGGCTCTACTTTTGTAAGGAGGAAATAGCTGAACCCAATCTTATCCTCTCTACTGCGCAGGTGCAAATGACTCGCGTCTGCGCAGTAGAGTGGATCAGATCAGGTTTGGCTATTTCCGCCTTAACTCGAACGGAGAACCGCTAGTGCTCCTGCGCAGGATCGCAGTAGGTAAATATTTACCTCGCCGTGGTTCGGGGTGGGGTCTGCAGCGCTGGATTGCCAGGACACTGGAGGACGGAAAAAGCCTCGTTAGGATTCAGAGGCTTCCTCCTCCCAAGGTAAGTATCCCCCAAAAGGGTTTTTTTACATGACAAATTTTCTTTAAGGGCTGGTGCACACCAAAACCCGCTAGCAGATCCGCAAAATGCTAGCAGATTTTTAAACGCTTTTTTTTATTTTTATGAGGCGTTTTGCTAGCGTTTTGCGGATTGCTGCTGCGGTTTTCAGTATAGTAGATTTCATATATTGTTACAGTAAAGCTGTTACTGAACAGCTTCTGTAACAAACGCCTGCAAAACCGCTCTGAAGTGCCGTTTTTCAGAGCGGTTTGCGTTTTTCCTATACTTAACATTGAGGCAGAAACTCATCCGAAATCCAAAAAATGCCTCACCCAGGCATTTTTCGTTTCTGCAAAACGCCTGCCGCTCTGGTGTGCACCACCCCATTGAGATACATTGACCAAGCAGATCCGCAGCCGCAAGCGGATCTGAAAACGCCCAAAAAGCCGCTCGGTGTGCACCAGCCCTAAAGGGGCATTTTGGATAACTATAATTTGTAAGTACGGATATCATAAAGCCAGTGGTTAAGAAAGCTGAACATATCAGGTGGTTCCCTAGTGTTCAACAAATACAATTGTGCACAGGAGAAATGTATTACTTGACTGCAAATATCTGTATTTTTGGCCAAAAATCCAGGTCATGTGACCTTCAGTACACAAGTTCCACCTATTCTTTCCAGTCCTCAATGAGGTGTGACTTTTGACTCTTTCACACCTCTTTATCTCCTGTACAATTCCATCCTAAATGCATTCTCCTCCCTTCACAGACTTTCTTTCTGCCTTTGTGTTATGGAGGAATTAGGATGAGTTGTGAGCAGGAAATGGGTGGGACATGGTTATACTAAAGTTACCCATTAACGGTACAATTCCGTTCAATCACTTAAGATCGCCATGGAAAACGAACGGTCGTGTCCATTAACGGCTAAATTACCGCTAAGTAATGCGATCAGATTGATAGAAAAATGGATCAACTCCATTACTCTGATTGAATTGGTTAGCTTTAAGTTAGCCATTATTGGACATGACCAGTTGTATCTGATCTGATTAGATGATCGAAAATGATCAGTCAGCTACGGAAATTGTACTGTAAATGGGTACTAGTGATGGTCAGGTAATGTATAAATGCACACATAGGGGAACCCATTTATACATTAGGGGGACAGCGGTGGAGCGGACGCAGCGGGCTCAGCCAGTTCCCTGAAGATTTCAAGCTGAAATCGGATGGGAATCAGCCTGTAGCATATGGGCAGCTTCGACAAAAAGACAAATTTATCTGCCCATAATCGTCAGGTCTATGGCTACTTTAATACTTTTAGCCATACACCCTGAACAACCATATGCAGATCTGACAAGATTAGCTGCATGCTTGTTTCTAGTGTTCTTCAGACACTACTGCAGCCAAATAGATCCGCAGGGCTGCCAGGTAACTGGTATTGTTTAAAAGGAAATAAATATAATGGCAGCCTTCATATTCTTCTCACTTCAGTTGCCCTTAAAAGAATTATCTTATTTTTGATAAGATCAATTAGATCAAAAGAAAAGATCATATTTAATGAATCCGCACAATTATAGAATCCAACTTGTGATAATATCTAAACTAGTTTAACCTATGGGGAAAAAAATCTCCAAGTCGATCGTCCATTTTGCTGCCCACTATCATTTAGTATTTATATAGTTTCAACATATTCGGCAGCGCTGTACATAATATATAGTCTTAGTAGGAGATTCGTTTATTATGCATATTAGTCCGTAAAGTGCTGAGGAAGATGTCAGCGTGTATAAATTCATAACAATAATAATTTAATACGAATGATTATTAATAATAATAACAATAAAAATCCTACAGGATGTTATCTGGCATTAGAAAAAAAATTCAGAAGGCATAATGCATACCTCCCAACTTTTTGAGATGAGAAAAAGGGACACTTAAGCCACACCCCTGTCACACCTCCAACACGCCCCCTAGTCAGGCATACCATAAAGATTTCATAAGAAAAATATGTTGTTTTATAATTCAAACCACACTGGTCCTTTCTATCCTGGTTAATTTTCCTTCATAGTAACATTTTAAAATTAGTAATATATCAATTTAAAGGATGGGAATAAAGTTTAGAGTCAATCAAACACATTTTTACTATAGAAATATATATATTTACATAGAAAAAGGGACAAATGAGGGGGAAAGGGGGACAGGGCTCACAAAAATTGACTGTCCCTCCTAAAGAGGGACAGTTGGGAGCTATGCATAATGTTGTGCTGATCATCATTATCGTCATCATTTTGGTACTGTACTTCAGTTGTCAGTTGTGATTGCTCTCCCTTTAGAATAAACCGAGCAATCAGGAGTCAGGCTGGGCGGAGTCAGACTAGTGGGTGTGGCCTAATCTCGCTGACAATAGACAGTCTTGCAGTACAAGCGTTCAGTTCAGTTGCTGTGACGTCAAGCTAGAAGGACTGTTACGGCGTGACGTCACTTCATAGCCCGTGGTAGGGGAACCCCCATGCGTGACGTCAGCTGAGGGGCGCTCGCAACGTCACTGGAGGCAGGAGGGACCCTGCGTAGTCACACGTGGCATCTCTGGTCACTTCGTCTGCCAACATGGGAGGACCTGAGGTTGTGCTGGGGTTGCTATGCCTGTTTGCCGGGACATTGCTGGCGGGTGAGTGCCGTGACGTAACGGGGGTAATTCTGTGTGACATCACTGGGAAGCAGAACGATCGCGTTTATGAGAATCAGAATTAATGCTGTATTGTGTGGCATCCCTTTATTAGCAGGGTATGGATATTGTGGGAGGTTAATATTGTGTGACATCACTGGGATGCAGGAGGTTAATATTGTGTGACATCATTGGGATGCAGGAGGTTAATATTGTGTGACATCACTGGGATGCAGGAGCCGGAGGTTAATATTGCGTGACATCACTGGGATATAGAGGGTTACTATTCTGTGAGATGACTGAGATGTGTGTTGGGCAGAAGGGTGCGGTGGGGATAATCTTCTACTAGGATACTGGGTGAATATTTTGTAACATTATTGAGAAATGGGGGATTAATATTCTGTGACATCGCTGGGATACAGGGAGTTAATCTGTGACATTACAAGGATATAGGGGGTTAATGCTCTGTGAAATTACTGGGGTACAGGAGGACAGTGTTTGTGACTTCAGGGGGCTAATATTCTCCAGCATCATTGGTATACAGGGGGCTAACATTAGGCGAATCTTCTGTCATGTGTGTTTTAGTATTTTGTGTCTGGGATACAGACTAACCAGCAAGCTCATGGTGACCCAGAACTCATTGGAGTGTGTAAGGGACTACAATGGTCCTAAAAGCCCCCTTACTAAGATGTTAAGAAAAACAAAAGCTTGCTTTCCTAAAACAGAAAGAATTTGCGATAATTCAGGTTGGAGTGAGCTTGAGATGTCTCCCAGAGCAACACTGCTGAATATATGCAAATTAACCATTGTACCCTTAGAAGCTAAACACACCTCCAGAACCGCTGGAATGCAATGATGTGTCAGCTTGTTAATTTGTACAGAGCCATAATAATCCAACATGCATACAGACTGTTTCGGATTGTTTGATCCTCATCAGTGCATGGCATGGATTAATTTGGCTCTATGGAGTAGGGCTTGTGAATCCGAGAGGCATACAATGGGTTATTCTGTGGCATCCCAGGCATACAGAGAATTGTAAGATCCCTGGAATACAGGTGGTGTGACATCACTGAGGTAAAAGTGGTTATTATTTTATGACATCACAGGCTGAAAGAAAGGGGGAGGGGAGGGCGGGTGGTTCGAATATTTTGTCATATAACTTGGATACAGAGGATCAATATTTTGTGATTGAGATCACAACTACACTAGGGTTAATATTCTGTGATAACACTGGGATAAAGGGGGTTCATCTTCTTTGACATCACTGGGATAAAGGAGGATTAGTATGTTGTGGTATTACTGGGGTACAGGCAATTAATATAGTGGGACATCACTGGGGTAAAAGAGGTAATATTCTCTGACTTAATGTTCTGACATCGCTGGGATACAAGGGGTTAATATTCTCTGACTTTACTTAGATTCAGGTGAATAATATTCTGACCTCGCCGGGATACAAGGGGTTCATATTCTCTGACTTTACTGAGATTCAGGTGAATAATATTCTGACGTCGCTGGGATACAAGGGGTTAATAGTCTCTGACTTTACTTAGATTCAGGTGAATAATGTTCTGACATCGCTGGGGTACAAGGGGTTAATATTCTCTGACTGGCTTGAATTCAGGGGAATAATATTCTGTGACATGATGGATATACTGGGGTTAATGTTCTGTGATATCACTGGGTATAGAGGTTTTAATATTACATTAAATCACTAGAGTGCAAAGGGTTAATATTTAGAAACGTCGCAATACTGAGATTATGTGTAATACTGTATTGCTGAGAAATATGGATATAAAAATGTAATGTGGCATCACAGGGATGCATAGGGTTAAGGCAATGTGACATCCGTAATGCACATGAGGTTCGGTTCCCACTAAAGTGGAAAAATTACCCAATTTTTTTGTTTGTTTGTTCACTGTCAATAGAAAACTGACAGTGAACAGATCCTATTTTCCAAATAGGATCCATTCACACTTGACAGTCTGCAATGGATCTGTTGCAGTAAGCTGTCTGCGATTTTCCCTGGTGTTTTCCCGGAGAGTGGATGTGTTTCCATATAGCTTATTATATAAAAAGCATCTGTTCCGGGCACTAACCAGACCACATCAGACTATTGGTGCGAACTAGCCTAGCTTCGTGCACACACTAGATGGAACTCAGCCGATAATGACCACCTTTGCTGAGACTCTAGCGTGGGTACAGCGGCCCCCCACTGCCTCAGCCAGCGATCAGTGGGGCTGATTGATTCAGCCGATTCCCCAGCCGACAGCTTTTTTTCTCCCCACTCACCCTGCCTGCCGCATGACGTCACAACTGCCCCACTTCTTCGGGATACCAATCCCCAGCGAGTGACATTAATTGTACATGTGTACAAACCTTTAGGTTGTGTGACATGCCTATAATACAGGGGGTCAGGTACTGTGATATCACTGAGCACGGGAAGTTCATTTTACTTGGTGATCCCTGGAACACAAAGGACAAAATGTGTCCACATCACAGGAATGCATCAGGTTGATAATTGTGGTATCGCAAGGATGCAGAGATTGTGTGTTGTATGCCTTCTCAGAATAACGGGGTTATGCCCAATTTAGTAGTGTAGTTGTGGATAGTGTGATAAGGGGTTAGATTAGAACCTCTTTATTTGTATTGCTGTCCTGTGTTATTAACCGTAAAAATCCATCACCTTCATCATTTCCTGTCCTGAAAGTAAAGGGGCCCATACACCAAACGATTTTCCCGCCAATATACAGCCATTTCGCCCACAGTGATCGAAACGGCTGTGAAATCGCCACGCACACCGCTGACAGAACGATTGATTTCCGTCCGAAATCGATCGTTCCCGTCGACCCATCCGTGCGGAAGATTTTTCTCTGTCGCTGGCGGGTCGGGAGTGCGTCGATAGCGGCGTTCAAATGCCCGACGCCCGACGCAATGCAGCGGGTATACATTACCTGTTCCGTCCGGCGCGAGTCACCGCTGTCTTCTTCTCCGCCCCGCTCCAGACCGTTCCTGGAGCTACACAGAACTTTCTGTCCCGGCAGGAAGTTTAAACAGTAGAGCGCCCTCTACTGTTTAAACTTCCCCTAGACAGGAAGTTCAGTAGCTGCAGGAACGGTCTGCAGCGGTGAAGAAGACAGCGGTGACAGCGGGGAGTCGCGCCGGCTGGAACATGTAATGTATGCAGGGGGGGGGGGCGGCAGCAGAGGCAGCTCCACAGATTGTGATCGGTTTCAGGCTGAAATCGATTCACAATCTAT
This sequence comes from Hyperolius riggenbachi, assembly GCF_040937935.1. Lineage (NCBI taxonomy): Eukaryota > Metazoa > Chordata > Amphibia > Anura > Hyperoliidae > Hyperolius > Hyperolius riggenbachi. The sequence goes on along the minus strand of NC_090651.1, from coordinate 72,400,827 downwards.
TTGCAGTAAAGGTGGCCATATGATCCCTCTCTGATCAGATTCGATCAGAGAGGGATCTATCTGTTGGTCGAATCTGATGGCAAATCGACCAGTGTATGGCCACCTTAAGTGGGTAAATCTCTCCAGCAGTGATAGTGACAATAGCAAAAACATATTTTGTCAGCTAAGGAAAAATAAGAGTGTACTCGAGGCAAATCTCGCTGTGGAGTTGGTAGAAAAATCATCTGACTCCGACTCCTCAGTTTATGAAACCTCCAACTCCAGGTACTCGAAATTGCTCCGACTCCTTAGTCTAATTTTTACAAAGGCTATGGATTTGGTACAAAATCATCTGACTCCAACTCCTCAGTTTATTGGAACCACGACTCTGACTCCAGGTACCTAAAATTGCTCCGACTCCTCAACTCCGACTCCACAGCCCTGGTTACAAAAAAACACATACTTGCTAAGAAGCAGGAACCCTCTGGGTCCTACAGAGGTCTCCCACGCCATCTTCCGGTCCTCCGTTGTCAAGCGCAGCCTCCATTAAATAATTCTGACAAGGGCTTGTGGGATTGAACTGCGCCTGCTCAGTAAGCCGAAGCAATGGCTTAGTGCAGTGATGGCTAACCTTGGCACTCCAGCTGTGGTGGAACTACAAGTCCCATGAGGTATTGCAATACTCTGACAGCTTTAAGCATAACTCGGGTAGGCAGAGGCACGATGGGATTTGTAGTTTTGTCACAGCTGGAGTGCCAAGGTTAGCCATCACTGGCTTAGTGCAATTACGCAAGCGTGGCTGTGCTCGCGCGTGTGCAGCCCTGATGTTCCACAGAGTCCCAGGCAGTGGTCGGGGTCCAGAGGACAGCGTGGGAAGCCTCTGGATGATCTTAGGTAAGTATCTGATTTTTCATGAGGTTCATGTGCTTGCTTTAAGATTCACAACTAGTTTTTTACTGCTTTGTCTCATTTCCTGTTTCCAAGGCTACCAGATTTCATGGTTAAGCCACAAAGCTCTACGGGGGTCTCAGGGATGGGAAGTCAGGGCCACAGAGACCACTATAAAAATACCAAAAGTTTCTAAGCTCTCTCCACACTGTCCCATAGTAAAGCAAAATATAAATACTGGAATTAGCTTTAAATTCCTGAACATCCCTGAGGCACAAGATTTAATGTTTGGTAGCTTCAATGAGATGTAGTGGGTTTATTTTGCACGATTTACCTAGGGTGCAGAGGGGTAATGTGTGGCATTCTTGGGCATGTGGGCTTAAGTTTTTTCATCCCTAAGACACAGAGGGTTCATTTTGTGTGTGTCAAAGGGATACAGGGTCAATATTATGTGACATTGGGATCAGGGATGTGGAGTCGAAGTCAAGGAGTCGGAGTACTTTTTGGGTAGTCAGAGTTGGTGGTTTCATAAACTGAGGAGTCGGAGTCGAATGATCTTTGTACCCACTCCATAGCCCTGATTGCGATTCAGGTTGAGTGTGACAGATTTCAGGGCTGTGGAGTCTGTACAAAAATCTTCCGACTCCAACTCCACAGTTTATGAAACCCCCGACCCTAACTCCGACTCCGGGTACCCAAAATGGCTCCGACTCCTCAACTCCGACTCCTTAGTCTAATACTTACCAAGGCTGTGGATTTTGTACAAAAATCATCCGACTCCTCAGTTTATAAAATCACCAATTCCAACTCCAGGTACTCAAAATTGACTCCAACTCCTCAACTCCAACTCTGACTCTACAGCCCTGACATATTTTTCTGGGATGGGAGTTGGTGTCGAGGAGTTGGAGCAATTTTTTGCTACCTGGAGTCGGGTGTTTCATAAACTGAGGATTCGGAGTTGGAGTCGGAAGATTTTTGTACTAACTCCACAGCCTTGATTGGGATTCAGGTTGATTAGAGTGTGACAGATTTTTCTGGGACGCAAGGGGCACATGTGTGACATCGCAGGGATGCCGCCGTTTAATGTTTTGCATCATAACTGGGAACACAGGAATTTCATGTTGTGAACATCCTTGGGGCACAGATATTTCTACATAGCAGTTCAACCTATAAACTTGGATTAGGTTTTACAATTTAAATGAGGTCTTTTCTGAAGCAATGCTGCGTGACATTGATAGCTGCAGGAACATGCTCCAGAGAGGAGGACTCAGTGGGGGGTTTGGTGGGAAGAAAGGTTAGAATACCCTGAGTTTGTGTTTGGGATGTGATCTCTGTCATCAGTGATATGATAACAATACTGGTCATTATTCCTTTTCTACAAACGGGTGCTAGCTGTGCCTCCCGCCGCAGTGCGCATGCGCGTCCACAGCCCTGCACGCACTCGCTGCTCATCTGAATACATGTGGACACGTCCTGTGCAGAGTCATCGATTTGTTTCATGACACATTCATTCGCTGTGACAGAAGCTTTATTATATCTTGTTGAAAACCTAATGATGTGCGAAGTGACGTATGTATATGTAACCCATGCATTGTGCGCTAGTGAGTCAGGGAAGAATGTTGGCTGAATCCAGTGTATATCTGTTGTAGGCTATAGCATTCAATCAGACGGTGTTGTCCTTTAGGGCCATTCAAGTGAATGGACAGCTACCGGCAGGATAGTTTGCTGTTTTTCGCACAATCGTTCTATCGCACTGTTTTTCCATAGTCTTGTTGGGTAACCGTGATGCAAAAATCAAACAGTAAGTGCCGCCAGAAGATGAAATAATGCTGGGAATACACGGTTCGTTTCTGCTGCAGATGGATGGCTCGATAGATAATTTCCGACATGTCCGATCTCCCGTTCGATCGTTTAGCCGCTCGATTTCTGATAGAAGTGAATGGAAAAAGATAAGAAAAACGAGCGGAAGATAAGAGAATCGACTGCAGAATCGAGCGGCAAAAACGATAGAGAGGAGGATCGACTGGCAGAAACGCATCGTATATTCCCAGCATTAGACTTCATGCGGCTGCTTCAGACGTCCATCTGAACTAGCTGTATAGAGCTGAAGAAACAGCATATCTGATTGGCAAGTTGCTGCTTCATTTGGTTAGTGATAATCTGCTTGTTTGTTCTGCTCCACTTTGCAGATTGTCACCGTGGCTACCAGCTGGGATCTGAGGTGCAAAATAATATTGTCGTTTGTCAGGAAAAGTCATTTCCAGATTGACATTGCTTGTTTACCTCCTTGCACCACTTCTTTCAAATATGTTATTCAAATATTTACACTAAAAAGCAAAGTCTATTTGCAGTGCTATTTTTCAGGAAAATCTTAAAGCGGATCTGAACTCAGAACGTCTTCTCTGCTCTAAAAGATAAACAACAGCATAATAACCTTTAAACAAAAAACATTTCTTTGTTACAGCTGATACAAATCCTTAAATAAATCTGCACAGTTTCTACTTCCTGATTCATGGAAGCAGACATATTGTTACCAGCCTGTGCTTTCAAATGGGCTTATCTGCCATAGGCAGTCATGTGACACAGGCTGTACTGTACCCCATAGACTCCTCGTGAATCATTTAGGGCTGATTCACACTTAGCGATTCTTCAGCGCTTTGCTGATCGCTGGCCATCAGAAAGCACTGGTACTAATATGGATACATTCACTCTGCAGCGTTTGCAATTTTGTTCAAACGCGCTGAATGCTGCATTTCAGGGGCGATTTCACTGTGATTCTTGTTCTATTGAACGGGAATCGTAAGCGTAAATTGCGATGAATTGTGAGATTTTCATCGCGATTGTGGAGCCAAACGCCATCACGGGCGAGTGTGAACTAGCCCTTAGTGAATTAAAAATTATACTGCATTGTTGATGGGAGTCTTTTTTAAATGTATTACTTAAAGGACAACTGTAGGGAGGCTGCCATGTTTTTTTTCCTTTTGTGCAATACCAGTTGCCTGGCTATCCTGCTGATCCTCTGTCTCTAATACTTTTAGCTATAAACCCTGAACAAGCACGCAGCAGATCAGGAGTTTCCGACATTAATGTCGGAACTGACAAGATTAGCTGCATGCTTGTTTCTGGTGTTATTCAGATACTACTGCATACAAATAGATCAGCAGGGCTGCCAGGCAACTGGTATTGCTTAAGGGGGAATAAATATGGCAGCCTCTATATACCTTTCATACAGTTGTCCTTTAAAGGACTACTGTAGGGGGGTCAGGGGAAAATGAGTTGAACTTACCTGGGGCTTCTAATGGTCCCCCGCAGACATCCTGTGCCTGTGCAGCCACTCGCCGATGCTCCGGCCCCTCCTCAGGTTCTCTTCTGGAATTTCAGACTTTAAAGAGACTCCGTAACAAAAATTGCATCCTGTTTTTTATCATCCTACAAGTTCCAAAAGCTATTCTAAGGTGTTCTGGCTTACTGCAGCACGTTCTACTATCACCATCTCTGTAATAAATCAACTTATCTCTCTCTTGTCAGACTTGTCAGCCTGTGTCTGGAAGGCTGCCAAGTTCTTCAGTGTTGTGGTTCTGTGATGCATCTCGCTCCTCCAGGCCCCTCTCTGCACACTGCCTGTGTATTATTTAGATTAGTGCAGCTTCTCTCTTCTCTCTTATCTTTTACAAGCTGGATAAATCCTCCTCTGAGCTGGCTGGGCTTTCACATACTGAGGAATTACATACAGGCAGAGCTGTCTGCACTCTGCAGGAAGAAACAGCCTGACACTTCAGTGGAAGATAGCTGCAGGGGGAAAGAAACACACAAATGATCTCTAGAGATTCAAAAGGAAGGATGTATACAGCCTGCTTGTGTATGGATGTATTTTCTATGTGTGGACATACTGTACATCAACCTACTTCCTGTTTTGGTGGCCATTTTGTTTGTTTATAAACAAACTTTTTAAAACTGTTTTTAACCACTTTTAATGCGGCGAGGAGCGGCGAAATTGTGACAGAGGGTAATAGGAGATGTCCCCTAACGCACTGGTATGTTTACTTTTGTGCGATTTTAACAATACAGATTCTCTTTAAAGTCTGCAAACCACTGCGCCTGCGTTGCCGTGTCCTCGCTTCCCCGGATGTCACCAGGAGCGTACTGCGCAAGCACGGACCATACTGGGCCTGTGCAGTACGCTCCTGGTGACATCAGCGGGAGCGAGAACACGGCAACACTGGCACAGTGGTTTTCAGACTTTAAAGTCTAACATTCCAGAAGTGAACCGAAGGCGGGGCTGGAGCATCGGTGAGTGGCTGCGGCGGCACAGGACGTCTGCGGGGGACCATTAGAAGCCCCGAGTAAGTTCAACTCATTTTCCCCCGAACCCCCTACAGTAGTCCTTTAAGTTTACAGTATCTGAACATATGATGAACACAAGATATTGTCGGAGATTAATTGCATGTCAGAATCATCAGTGGTTCCAGAGAGATTGGTCCTGTTGTGTAAAGGGTGACTTCACTGACAAGTTGGGAAGTTCTGAAGTTGAACTTTTACTATAATTCTCACCAGGAATCAGCAGCCTGTATTTTCCACAGATAATAACTACTGCCGAGTTGTATATTTTTTTTTTGTCCATTTTTGGTCAAATGACTTTTTTCTCTACTGCCCAGGTTCATGACAGGTTTACGTTAAAGGTGCCCATACATCAAGCAATTTCGGCGGACAATCCACCAAGAGGCAGATCTCTCTCTGATTAAATCTGATCACAGAGAGATCTGTTGGGTGCCCGTACACCACAGGCCGATTCCCGATCGATTTCAGCATGAGATCTTTTAGGAATTAGCCTCGTAACAACGCCTTGTCGCCCCGGGCGCTGTCATCCCTAATGTTTTATGTGCCCCTCGATGCCTGTGCATTTATACTTTACCTGTCACGCCGAGTGTCTGCCGCTGTGTCCGCATTGTATATCCACATTGGCACTACACTTGACTATTGGCACTATAGTACATGAGGCGTGTGCGTGATGTCACATACGTTCCCCGCATGTAATATGTCGGTTTCACGTGGGCCAGCAATGCGGAAATTCAGTGCAGACACAGCAGTAGACACTTGAGGGATGCTGTGACAAGTGGTAAATGCACGGTCACCGGGGGTACATATAACATTTGGGGGGACAGCAGCTGGAAGTGTCTGTCATGTTCATTGTTCAGGGTTATCGCACGCTGTTACCGCTGCACATCTGAACAAGCACGTCGGCCCAAGATTTCCCAGCATGTCCAATCATACATTCAACTAATTTCAACCCAAAATTGGTCAAATTGTGGATCAGGCAAGCTCTTGGGGGTACTGATATTTGTCATATTCGATAGTAATTATTGAATCGGATGGTCTATCGGCTGCCAAGTCGACAGATGTACGGCCACCATGAATAACAGCCTGAAACAGCTGTCCGTAAACTGGATTGTATGTAAATTGATTATATCTAAACTAACAACCCATAGGTTTGCTGTAAAAGAAAAAGTACAGATCTGATTGTTCACCTGGTTTCCAAGGGCATAAATTAATGATTTGCATATTCAAACCGCTGCCATTAAGTGATGCATTGTGGGTGTTAATTCACACTACTGTGGAGGTGAAAATTGAAAATGTGTTGAGTTTTGAGAAGGCAAGATTGGACGTTTCAGTGCTTTTACACTCGGGGCACTTTGGGTTCTATTATCCACAGCAAACATTGGTGTTGGTTATAGCTCATTATAACTTAACTGAGAACTCTGTAATTATGGAGCTTTGGAACAGGCATGGTGTTTGTGATGAAGTCCTCTCTTCAGGTCATTTTGATGGTGATTCTTCTGAGGTACCCACACTTTTCCGGCTTGTGAGCTACTTTAAAAAATTAGCAAGTCAATATGATCTATCTATGTACAATTTTAGGTGCACACTTGTATATGTTACGGCCAGAACCTGAAGTTTGGCCACTTCTAGTTCTGGCCAGCCACTTCGGGTTCTGGCCGGCCAATGTGCGAAGTGGCCGCTGCGCTGCGGCCAATGTGAGGAATGGAATGATTCATGTAAAATGAATGTATCTTCTGGCTGCAGCGCAGCGGCCAAATGTATCGCAACCTAGTTAATTTAATGACCTTAAGCCTGCGGCAATGAAACAGATGAAGCCGCCGGCTTTTGCTCTGCCTCTCTCTCGTGTCCCCACCGGCTGCCAATAGTAAGAGAAGGAGAGAGAGGCAGAGCAAAATCCGGCGGCTTCATCTGTTTCATTGCCGCCGGCTTAAAGGGGAACTTCAGCCTAAACAAACATACTGTCATCAAGTTACATTAGTTATGTTAATTAGAATAGATAGGTAATATAATCTCTTACCCACCCTGTTTTAAAAGAACAGGCAAATGTTTGTGATTCATGGGGGCTGCCATCTTTGTCATGGGGGCAGCCATCTTTTTGGTTGAAAGGAGGTGACATGGAGCATGAGACACAGTTCCAACTATCCTGAGTCCTGATTACCCCTCCCAGCTGCACACGCTAGGCTTCAAATGTCAAATTCAAAATGTAAAAAAAAAAAAAAATTGCACCAAAACAGCAGAACGAGAACAACAACATCAGAAATCCCATCATGCTTTGCACAGCATCAGGGGAAAAAAGCCCGGGCATTTTTTTTCTGTGCAGCTAAAAATAAGGCTTGTATAAGAGAAACAAAGTTCTGATGCGGTGAGGCTTGGAACCCACTGAAATCAGCAAACGCGAAACGCTACCGCTAGCGTTTTGTCTGAGCGGTTTGCAAGCGGATTAATGCGCGTTTTCGGTCGCATTTTGCAACATTGTATTTTTTTGCTCAGCGGTTGCGTAGCGTTTTGCGTTTCGCGTTTTTATCCTGATTGGTCCTGTGAATTATTTTTCATTTTGTTGCAGTGTGCTGAACCGCAAAACGCTAGCTAAACCGTTCAGTTTAGGTTTTGCTGAGCGTTTCCGCTAGCGTTTCAATACTTTACATTGAAGCGCTAATGCTCCCAAAATGCTGCAGGTCCTGCGTTTGCGTTTCTGGGAAACGCAAACGCTCCTGTGGAAGTTGCCCCATCCATTAACATTAGCCCAGCGTTTTGGCAAAGTGCTAGCGTATCGCAGCGCTGCCCAAACGCTGCCAAAAGCGCTCCTGTGGGTTCCAGCCCTTAAACTGTTAAAGAAACACCAGGCCTTATCAGTGCTGCTGAGTCGATTTTTAGTCCGGAGGTTCACTTTAAGGTCATTAAATTAACTAGGTTGCGATACATTTGCCCGCTGCGCTGCGGCCAGAAGATACATTCATTTTACATGAATCATTTCATTCCGCACATTGGCCGCAGCGCAGCGGCCACTTCGCACATTGGCCGACCAGAACCCGAAGTGGCCGGCCAGAACTAGAAGTGGCCAAACTTCGGGTTCTGGCCGTAACATATATACAGAATGGAAAATGACCTACCATGAAGTCCTTCGCAATCTACCAGTAGATCGCGATCTACCTAATGGGCACCCCTAGTGGTTCTCTCTCTCTTTTTTTTTTTTAATTTTGGTTTAGGTTCATTTTAATTGCTTAGTTTTTTGTTTTGCAAAAAAAAAAAAAAAAAAATGGTTGCGGCCTGGAGGTCCTCTAAGAACAGCATACAGAGGAGCGCAGGAGAGGTGGTATAGGGGTGAGCGCGAACACAGTGAAGAGCCACAGAGAGGCGGGGAAGGGGCGTTCCTAACACAGAGACATGTCCTTTAGTAGGGAACATGCCTCTGTGTTACATTTTCCACAAAGAAATTCATCTCGAGTACACTTTAAAGGATATGTCCAGGTAAATTAAAAAACAAAAATCCACTCACCTGGGGCTTCCCCCAGCCCTTGGCAGCCATCCTGTGCCCTCGCCGCAGCTTTGGTGGCTCTTGGTCTCCTCTGCTGCAGATGCCGACCTGCGCAGTACAGTCATTATAACGTCAGTGCGGCCATGTGACCCGCACGGTGGAGCGCTGAAGAAGCCGACCTGGCGAGGTCGGCATCTGCAGAGGAGGAGAACGGGAGCCACCGGCGCTGTGGCGAGGGCACAGGATGGCTGCCAAGGGCTGGAGGAAGCCGCAGGTAAGTGGATTTTTGTTTTTAATTTGCCTTGACGTATCCTTTAAAGGGAAGCTCCAAGCAAAAAAAAAAATGAGTTTCACTTACCTGGGGCTTCTACCAGCCCCATGCAGCCATCCTGTGCCCTCGCAGTCACTCACTGCTGCTCCAGTCCCCCGCTGGCAGCTTTCTGACCTCGGAGGTCAGGGCCGGATTGCGTACATTTTTACACATTCCCGCTAGTGCAGGAACATTAACACATACATTTTTACGCGTTAGTGGTGCAACGCGTAAATTTTTGTTCCTGCACTAGCTGGAATGCGTAAAAATGTATGCAATGTGGCCCTGACCTCCGAGGTCAGAAAGCTGCCAGCAGGGGACTGGAGCAGCAATGAGTGACTACGAGGGCACAGGATGGCTACATGGGGCTGGTAGAAGCCCCAAGTAAGTGAAACTCATTTTTTTTTTTTTTGCTTGGACCTTCCCTTTAAAGGGAAACTGAAGTGAAAATAAACTTATGATATAATGAATTGTTTGTGTAGTACAGCTAAGAAATAAAACATTAGCAGCAGAGATATAAGTCTAATATTGTTTTCTAATATTGTTTTCAGTACAGGAAGAGTTAAGAAACTCCAGTTGTTATCTATGCAAAAGAGCTTCACTAATCTCTCCGACTTTCAAAGTCGCAGAGGGCTCTGTCTTCTGAAGCTTATCATCTCAACTGTAAGAAGTTATAAATCAGGATGATACCATTTATTGGCTAACTAAAAAGAATAAAGGTGGCCACTAATGGTCCAATTTCTAGCGGAAAATTGTTAGTTCGATCAGAAATTCTGATCGGATTGGTTGTAAATAATCTCCATGAATGGGCACAATCGATTACAAATGAGTATAATAATATGAACGTCTGATTTGATTTTGGTCAAACCAAAATTTGGATTTTCTAGTTGGTTGTGATAGATAGGAAGCAAAGATTGGTTAGTTGATGGTGTAATGAACAATTTTTCTTCTAATTTGTTTGCACGCAGAAGCATGTGTCTGGTACTGTGAGAGAACGCGGAAAAGCCGCCGCGTGTACTGATAGCAAGGCGGCTGGTTCCGCGTCCAGTGCGGTGGTTTGTACTTAGCAGCATGCGTCTGGTGATGCTGGGTCTGTTAGTTCACACAGATTCAGGAATACGCGCGTGCGCGCGCTGAGAGGCAGAACTTTTATGACGGCCAAGGGGGGATCAGCTGACCAGGCTGGTCAGCTGACCTCAGAGCAAGTGGCTATTGGTCTATCACTTAGGGGTGGCGCCAGAGAGCGCTACTCTATATATAGTTACTGCTGGACAGACACAAGTTGTCTGCCGTTGCGAACACTTACGTGGAAGCACTCAGACCTTAGTCAGATCCAACAGTGTGTTTGAACCAGGAGGACCTGGGAATTCTCACTGAGCCAGATTACTTCTGTTTGTTATTGTATTATCATTATGTTATACCTCAGACTAGTTCCAGGGTGTCGAGACCACGGACCTCACACCCAGACTAGGGACTCTGTATTATCATTCTGTTATACCTCAGACTAGTTCCAGGGCGTCGAGACCACGGACCTCACACCCAAGACTAGGGACTTGTGTTACCATTCTGTTATACCTCAGACTAGTTCCAGGGTGTCGAGACCACGGACCTCACACCCAAGACTAGAGACTTGTGTTACCATTCTGTTATACTTCAGACTAGTTCCAGGGTGTAGAGACCACGGACCTTACACCCAAGACTAGGCATTGTTGATATCTGTTATGACCTGTTGCATTTCTGACTCTCCCTCTGCTTTCTAATTCGGTACCTCACACTTCTGATTACCTGTTGCCAGACCCTGCTCGCTTAGGATACCGAATCAGTCTTCTGTCTTTGTGCCTTATCTGACTGTGTGTAGCCGACCTGGCTTGCCTGACCTCGAGAGCTATCTCTCTCGTTAAGAGATAGTCTCCTGACCTGGTAGTGACTACCACCTTCAGGTGTCACTCACTCACAGGTTCAGCCTACCTTACCCTGAAACTGTAGTGTGTCTCTCCTGACCTGGTAGTGACTACCACCTTCAGGTGTCACTCACTCACAGGTTCAGCCTACCTTACCCTGAAACTGTAGTGTGTCGGCAGGGTGATGTTCCGTTTTGTTGAGGCCTATTCAAAGAACTCCTGACAATCATCTGTTTTAGATTGTGTGGTTGCCGATATGACAAGAGGGGAGGTTTAGGGAACATGCAACGCAGTTAGGCCCCATACACTTGTGTTACTGTTGTGGTACCCTGCGTACAGAAAGGGTAACAGTGCAAAAAAAGTGTAAAAGGAGTCTAAAAAGAACGTTTGAATTTTGAATCGAACTGCAAAAAAATTGAACTGAAAATTGTAACATGTGTGGCTACCTTTAGATGTGGCAGACCGATTGGTACGATCCCGTGGCAGAGAAGGGTGGGGGAGTGTGAGGAAGCTTGTCAGATGTTCTGTAGTTTCCCGATAATCCTGTGGACAGCTTCAATGTGACAAAAATTATAAGATTTATTCCTGCTGTAACTTTCCGCTATGCGCTGAATAATCGCCGCTCATTATCGCAGAGTGTAATCCGATTAGCTGCTTCCTGGGGGGCCGTGCTGGCTGGTGAAGGGAGATCACAGGGAAGGGGGGCGAGGAGGAGGCATTGACAATAATCCAATTACCAGTCAGGCTATGCCCAAGCACAGACAAAAAAAAAGACAAAGACACAAAAAATTGCTAAAATTTTCAAGACAATAAACTGCTATTCATATATTTTTCTGTTTAAGATTTTATTATGTTATTAATGTTATTATTTATTATGGATTTATATAGCTTCAGTGTGTTACGTGGGCTGCATACAATTATATGTACCGGCCGATCACCCCGGATCTCTTCTAGCAGCAGGCAGCTCTGGCATTCCCACAGTGCGACTGATTTTAAATTTCAGCTGATGTGCAGGAGATAAGAGCAGTGCAAAATGAAGGCAACATTAATGGATGTTCAAAAATTTACATTACTACGACTCCTTAGTCTTATACTTACCAGGGCTATGTAGCTGGTATAAAAATCATCTGACTCCAACTCCTTAGTTTATGAAACCACAGACTCCGGCTCCAGGTACCCAAAATTGCTCCGACTCCTTGACTGCAACTCCTCAGCCCTGATCAGCACAGTGGATAACCCACTTCATTCACCAGTCTGCTGAAATTGCACCGAACAGCGGGGGAAGTATGCTGAGGCCCATATCCTATTACCCTATATAAAAAAGGCCTTCATATGTGAAGACATATCTGTAGCACTCTATTGTTTGTAAATTTAAGTTCTGTATTAAAGTTCACACCAGCAAATAGTATATATATGGAAAAGGAGGGTATAAGGGATGGCCATGGACTTTAAATTGCACGATCTCTTCCCTAATATTCATATACATTTTTTTTTCAAAAAATAGGTATTTTACTTTAAAGCTGATCTTCAGCAAAATTCGGTGTTAATGAATATCAACCCAATTATCCAATCTTCATAAAAGCCCAATAAACTGTGCAGCATGATCAGTGCCAAATGTTTTCACTGCTATGGTAAAAAGTCTTATGTCAGCCATCCATGGCTCAGTAATGGTCATGGACAGCCATCAGTCCCCAGTCATAGACAGTGATTAGTCCCAGGCGATCAGTCCCCGGTCATGGACAGTGATCAGTCCCAGGCGATCAGTCCCCGGTCATGGACAGCCATCAGTCCCCGGTCATGGACACCCATTAGTCCCTGGTCATGGACAGCGATTAATCCCTGGTCATGGACAGTGATCAGTCCCTGGTTATAGACAGCAATCAGTGCCGATTAGTCGTCAGTCATGGGCATTGATCAGTTCTCGGTCATGGACATCGATCAGTTCTCGGTCATGGACAGCGACCAGTCCCCGATCATAGACAGCGATCAGTCCTCAGTCATGGACAGCGATCAGTCCTTGGTCATGGACAGCGACCAGTCCCCGATCATGGACAGCGATCAGTCCTCGGTCATGGACAGCGATCAGTCCCTGGTCATGGACAGTGACCAGTCCCCGATCATGGACAGCGATCAGTCCTAGGTCATGGACAGCGATCAGTCCTAGGTCATGGACAGCGATCAGTCCTAGGTCATGGACAGCGATCAGTCCTAGGTCATGGACAGCGATCAGTCCTCGGTCATGGACAGTGATCAGTCCTAGGTCATGGACAGCGATCTGTCCCCGGTCATGGACAGCGACTAGTCCCCAGTCAAGGACATCGACAGCGATCAGTTTCCCCGGTCATGGACATCGATCAGTCCCCGGTCATGGACAGCAATTGGTCCCTGGTCATGGACAGCGATCAGTCCCCGGTCATGGACAGCGATCAGTCCCCGGTCATGGACAGCGATCAGTCCCCGGTCATGGACAGCGATCAGTCCCCGGTCATGGACAGCGATCAGTCCCCGGTCATGGACAGCGATCAGTCCCCGGTCATGGACAGCGATCAGTCCCCGGTCATGGACAGTGATCAGTCTCCCCAGTCATGGACAGCGATCAGTCCCCGGTCAGGTAGTAAGGATTGCTAGTGGTATGTCTTATCAGGAATTGATGTTATTGTTATAGTTGGACTTCACAGTTCAGTACAATGTTATGCAGCCATTGATCCCCTGCTGCACATTTCCACAGTCATCAATAATCTATCCTAAGTCAGTCAAAAGGTGATCATGAAGGAGAAACTGTCCTGTGTGTGCCCAGCCTGTTAGAAGACCCTGTTTGTACTAAAATACAGTTGCAGAGATGTGCTAAAACGTGGAAGCTTTTTGCTGCTGTCACTTATGCTGCTTCATAATAATGAATAGGAGATGTAGTATGGCCGGGCCACAAGCCACTTTCAGCTGTGGGTGATATTGGCAGCAGGGATTTCACTTAAATAGGTGACATTACCGGTACTTAATCAATTGCTAGTATGCATAGGGTTAGATTGGGGTTTTGTTTTACTTAGTGGGGGTTTAGGTTGGGGGGATTGCGATTTGCTAGGACATATTGTTATTCTTGATTTATAAAGCACCAACATAATCCGTGGCCCTGTACAAAGTAAGAAAAACAAACACGGGGTACATAACAATACAGACAATGGTACACACCAAATATGGACACTGGTACAAAGTACAGCATTGGTAATTACAGTGACAAATGTAACATGATGAATAAAATATATAACAGATTGCAATATACAGAAGAAATAACAATTTTCAACATGTATACTGAACTGTATTTTATGTTTTTTGGGGGGAATATGGCAATTGAGGGCCACAAGTTGGGGTCTGCTGCGATTTTTATGGCCCAGCGAATGCGTTGCATTGACCGCGGGATAACGGAATGTCACGGATGGAAAACTGAGCCTTTATTGTAGAGGATTGCCCCTTTTTAAGATACACGGTACAAGTGAAGAGCTAGCGTTTTTTGTCAAACAGCGAGATGCAGAACTGTAAGAAATGACGAAATGACGCACTGGATGTATAATGTGGCAGCAGTGAATGACTCACACCAATGAACAGAATTACAAGTGTTGTAAAACACAGTAGTACACCCCCTCAACACATGTCTGTTACTCATCAGAAACAAAAGAATAACCTGCAGATACCTCGCATGTTACAAAGGAGGTACAAAAAAGGTGCTGAGGCTCAATTAAAAAAAAAAAAAAATTGCTATTTTATGCTGTCATATATAAAAGGGCTTGATCACATACAAGAGCTTGATCCTGAACCTTTGTCACACTGTCCAATGTGGTGTTTACAAAAAAATCACCACTGATCACCACTGATTTCTATTGTATCAATAGCAATGGCAGATACCTTTCGATGGCTAAATGCCACTTTATAAATATGATGTTTGGCACTAAAACACCAAATAAATAAAGCAGAAGTAGAGATCATGTAATACAGGTTATAATGAGGCAATCTTTTCATCTCATTGCTAATTGAAAAGTGTTGTGTATATCTGCAGTAAAAAAAAAAGCAGTTTAACTTACCTGGGGCTTCTTGCAGTCATTAGGAGCGTTCTGCACATGCGCAGTAGAGACTTTCCCGTACATCGCATGATCAAAATGCTGCCATGTGCGAGGACGTGATGCTGACCGGCTTTAAGGGGTGATTGCAGGGGGCTGCAAGAAAACCCAGGTAAGTTAAAGAGGAGCTGTCAGCAATACGACCTCAGAAAAAAAACATACCGTAAATAACACCTGTATTGCACTGTCCACGTTTTGATTTAAGTGATTTTTCTATACTAAAAAAAAAAGAGAAAATCCTGCTTAGGATTCTCCATCTTAACTGTGTCTATTTTGAAGCCAGTCCTGATGTCATTTCCTCCCTTACGCTCCTCTGCCTGATTGTGTATGCATTGTCCACCCTTCACTATAGAAAGTGCATTGTCTCAGCATGAGAAATATGGGCCAATCAGAGAGGAACAGATGTGTGGGAGGAAAAGCGGCTTCAGCCAATCAGACTGCATTAGTTAAGTCTGAGGGGAAAGTAAAGCAGCAAAAAAAATACAACCCAGCATGCCCTGCAACTTCCTTTGTGCAGCAGATGTACCAAATAAGAGCCACGGAAACTGGGGAAGGTTGTTTTATGGATAAGAAAACTGAGAGTGAATTTTAACTTTTGGATTGCCTGATTAGCATCCTTATTACTTGTTTACCGGATAAAAATAAAGAATTGATTTTTAATTTATGCCCGACAGTTACACTTTAACCAGTTAACCACTTTTCCCACCACTACAGTATATCTACGTCAGCTGTGGCACCCTCCAAGCCACAGCCACGTAGATATACTGACCTGCTTGCAGCGCTTTTGTGCAGGAACAGGTGCGCTTCAGAGCGCACCCCCCGGCACTGTCAGCTGCCTTACTAATTGGCAAAAGGGAACATGTTCCCTTGTAGCCAATTAGTGACCCCCCCCGCGGATGAATGATCACCGCTGTAGCAAACAGCGTGATCATTCATCTCTCCCCCTCCGTGGTCGGAATGTTAAAAAAATGCCCCTGCAAAATGAATATCTTACCTGAACTGGTTCCTGCGATCATCCTGCAGCTCCCGCCTCCATGCACCGCTCTTCACTCAGCCCTGTGACGCTGAATATCCGGGTCCCGGCTTGATGACGTCATCAAGCCGGGACCCGGTGTTCGGTATCACAGGGCTGAGTTGAAGCGCGGTGAATGGAGGCTGGAGCTGCAGGATGATCGCAGGTGCCAGTTCAGGTGAGATATTCATCTTGCAGGGGCTTTTTTTTAACAATCTGGCCGGGGTGGGGGCATAGTGGTAAGGGGGGGGGGGCACATCTGGCTGCACATAAGAGGGTGGGGGTTCCAAATCTGAAGTGGGGGGTTGAAATTATTATTGGGGCCCATCAGGGTAATGAGGTGGGGGATTTCAAATTGGGGGGCACATCTGATGATAACTTAATGCTGGGGGCACATATGCAATAATGGGGCGGGGGCGCTAATCCTGGGGGAACATCTGGCTATAATGGGGAACACTGATCCTGGGGACACATCTGGCTATAATGAGGGGGGCTTTATTGGGATACGCAGCTGTATATATATATATATATGTATATGTGGGGGGGTCGCAAATGCGGGGACATATCTGGCTATAATGGAGGCTGATATTGGGGGGCACATCTGGCTATACTGGGGGGGTCTGATACTGGGCACACATCTGGCTATCTATCCTTGGGGGACTTAATACTGATGGCATGTCTTTTTTCTACTGTAGCACTTTGTATTTTTTACTAGAATTGAAGAAAACCTGAGAAATAATGCAATTTTAACGGTTTTCCCTCTTTTTTCCCGCTAAAATGCGCAGAAAAAAAAATTCTCGGGACAAAATATCCCCCAATGTAAGTCTAGTTTATCCTGAAAAAAACGATATCTAGATCATTTAGGTGTCGTGAGTAGGGATAAAGTTATTGCTGATTGAATAGGGACATAGCTAAAACGTCAAAACTGCTCTGGTCAATAAGGGGAAAACAAGGTCTGGATGCGAAGTGGTTAATGTTCCGATGACAGTATGTCTATGCTTTAGCAGCGCAGCTTAATTAATCAAGCCCAAGGTGTGGAAGAGAGTTCCAAAGGAGGGATGAAACCTGTGAGAAGTTCTGGATGTGAGAGTGAGAGGAGGTGCCCAAAATTGAGGATAGAAGGGGTTCCATGCACAGTGGTACAGTATTAGGAAATGAGGGGACAGTTTATGGACAGCTTTTTAGTAAAAGAAAAGGATATTGAACTGTATCCTTTGGGTGATTGGCAAAGAGGAATGTCAGGTACACCTTAAAGGACAAATGAAGTGAGAGGAATATGGAGGCTGCCATATTTATTTCCTTTTAAGCAATACCCATTACCTGGCAGTCCTGCTGATCCTCTACCTCTAATACTTTTAGCCATAGACCCTGAACAAGCATGCCACAGATCAGATGTTTCTGACATTATTGTCAGATCTGACTGGATTAGTCACATGCTTTTTTTCAGGTGTGGGATTTAGACACTACTGCAGCCAAATAGATCAGCAGGACTGCCAGGCAACTGGTATTGTTTAAAAGGAAATAAATATGGCAGCCTCCGTTTTTGTCTCACTTCGTTGTCCTTTAAGTTTCAGGAAAGTTCATGTGAAAGTATGGTGAATGATTATACTAATACAGTATTGATACAAAGTGAGTGCAAGTGGATCGACTAATAAACATAACCTGGAATGTTTTGAGGAGTTTAGCAGTGATCTGGGGATGATGTAACTCGCCCGCCATCTGCTGGGGACTGGCATCGCCCCTATCAGACAGGCTGGCGTCTCCACTCTACTCCCTGGAGATTGAGTTTGCAGCACCTGAGGCTCAGTTTTTCTCTTCCAGGCAGGTTTAGGTTAATGTTGGAGAGTCTTCCCCATGTGACAGCAGAGATTAGAGCGCGGGTACCGCCGGGCACTTCCAGAGACGGTGTGACGTGTCTAGGCCTGTGAGTGAGGCGTGGCTCTTGTGCTGTCTTATTACCAGGAATAAGACAACACTAGACTGTTATGCAGAGATGTACATGGAAAGAGGGGCTGTCCAGCTTATTCTCACGGTGTCCAGGATTGTGTACCATCTGTAGGCTGTCTGCAATAAGGGCTTCTTACACTTTTGCATTGCAGATTTTAGCAACATAAAGCATAGTGCGATCTGCTAGGATGCCTCCACTCAATGTCTGCGCTGTGGTGTCTGAAATTGTGCTTGCCACACATCTGCTATAGATCAATGGTATCGCAGTTTTTATATGTTCATATGCGATTTTTGCATTTTAAAGGATACCAGAGCTGAAGTGAGTAGGAAAAACGGGGGGAGCAGGCATGTACAGGAAGTTGTCCTGATGCCCACCACTCCCCCCGTTCTCCTCCGTCCCCTTTCTTTGCTACCTTAATGCCCCCCCAGCAGCCTCATCCTGGTCAGGCTGCGACTAGGAGCTCTCTGCACATGACGTCACTACTACTTTGTGTCCATGTTCAGAGTGCTCCCAGGCGAGCAATCTAGGATGCGCGCATCTAGTCCAGCGCACTAATGACCGACCCCGAAGAGGCTGCCGGGAGGCATTTAGGTAGCAAAGGAGGGGGGCAGAGGAGAATGGGGGGAACAGTGGGCATCAAGACAACTTCCCGTACATGCCTGCTCCCCCATTTTTTTTACTCACTTCAGATTGGGTAAATTAACTTCATCGGTATTCAAGAATAAATTAGCAAAATCAAAATTCACATACAAAAATCACAAAAAGCCCCCCAAAATCGTGAGTTAAAAATATGTGCATGCGTGGAAATCGCTGTGACATGTGAATGCCCTCTATAGGGAGTGCTCAGTTTCCGCCAGGGTTGTGTTACAGAAACATGCATGTAATTGAAACGTTGCTCGACTTAGGCCACATTTACAGTGGGATGTTGGGTTGCGTGGCCCCTATAACATGAACGCTATGGAACGAAAAAGTCCTACCGCATGTTGTGGCTGCTTTGCGTTGCATACAGTCAATGAAAAGTATACTTCACTGTAGCTGCATGCAATGTTTTACCATACCGCAAACCGTTGTACCGCAATGCTACCACTGCACTGTGAAAGTTGCATAGGTGGTGCGGCCATTATAATACACCACTGTGAACGAGGTCTAACAGTGAAAGTCACCTCACACATATGTATATCCACAAGACTGTGTCATTTAATGCTTCAATCCACTTTGGAAATGCAGTCAGCTATGAGTTTCTAAACCTGACCGAAGCTGAAATTGCATTTGTCTGCCAGATTGGGATCTGTACTGTATATGGAGTACAGATTGCCTATAAATATCCCTCCTTGCTGCATGATTAACTGGCTGCACAGAGGATTGTTACTCATGTTCCACATCTGCAGCAATCACTCCATTTGCTGGCAGCAATTCTTGCACTCCCATATCCCCAGCTCTTTGGAACATTTTGGAATAACTGTGTTTTACATGCTTAGATACATGTCAGGGTGGAGGAGCAGCAGTGGGCCTTTCGCTGTAAGTGAATACAGTAGTAACTGACCACGGCCGGATTTTTACCTTTCACCGCCCAAGGCCCATTGTCCCCAGCGGCCCCATCTCATTTCCTTCTGTGCCCTCTGCTGTCTTTCTATGCCCCATTTTGCCACCCCGTGCTTCCTCTCTGCGCTTCTTACTCTCCATCTGCCCTCCTTTGTGCATCCTCCTCTCCCCCGTGCCCCCTCTTTACCTCTCTTTCTCCCCCTGTGCCCCTTCTCCTTTCCATCTGTCCCCCACTGTGCCTCCTGTTCCCCCACTTTGCTTCCTCCTCCTCTCCATCTGTTCCCGTCTTCCTCAGTTTGACCCACACAAACACACAAAAATGGCTACCAGTGCATTCACTATGAAAAATGTCTGTGACTATGAGCTCCGGCCGGCCATTTTTTTTTTTGCAATCCCATAGTAATTGCTATGGGACTAATAATCACCGAGGATGAGGCAGAGCAGCAACTGCCTGCGGGACGCTTTTCCTCTCCTCACTGTTTCCGCTACTCTGCAGCCAACAGGAAGGAGGATGTAGATGATTCATTACCGAACTCTCCTGGTTCCGTAGCTGGCATAGTAGCAGGTGCCACTTCACTGTCTGCCCCTTCTTGTCACTCTTGTGCCCTAGGCCTGGGCCGTGGTGGACTTCCCCAAAATCCGGCCCTGCAACTGACTGAAAATACCCAACCATTTAAAAGCAGGGAGTGCAGCTCTAGATGGATGGGGAGGTTTCACCTGTATCTGTCCCTTTACAGACATGTAACTGTTGCTCCCCCCAATGATTATGTTGGATCAATTACTCTGCCTAGCTGCTTTCATCTCCTTTTGCTATCGTTTTATACAGCGATTTCCGATTCTTTAGAAGCAATTTTATTTTAGTGCCAGTGATTTGTAAAGTGATTGTGATTAGTGATTTCCATTTTTAATTTTTTGGGGTGGTTTGGTTAGTAAAATAGCTGCAAAATCGCTTTTGTACAGCGTGTCCAATTTGCTTCCGATTGAGGAAAGAATCAATTTTGTGCAGTGCTGATTTTTAAAATCGATCCCTTTCTTGATCGGACACGTTGGAAATTATTATTAATGGGACAATTGCAATGTGTCTACTCGGCATAAAACGAAATTGCATACAAATTGCGTTTGTGGAGGCAGCCATCCTATCTCCTGTTATTCTACTGTGTACCCTTATAAGCTCCTTCTGCCATGCTCTGGCGGCATGATGTCACAGGAGCGAAGATACCTTTCTTCTGTACATGAGTCATCTTGAAAAAACACAAAGGACGTGTATCTTATTCATAATGTGAAAAAAAGCAATGTGTTGATATTGTTATTTGTGATCCTGGTGTATGCCTTCATGAGTTATACAGTAAGAAGTTTTAGAGGTTTTATTATGTTTTTGTTTTTTTGATGAGAGATTTTCTTCAATGTGCAGATTGAACCAGTCCCTTCAGATCACCACAGCAACCTCTGCCCTTTCAATGTCTGTTGTAAGTGGAACAGGTTCTCTGAGGGAGGAGGACAGGTGTATCCTGTTGTCTTGCAAATCAGCTGAGGAAATGCAAATTTCCAAAAAGGAATTAGCAGGAGCACATCAAAGGCAGAGACACAGCAATAGATACTTATGATTAGATACAGTAGATGGACTGAAATTCTGTATATGTGGGGGAAGGGGGGACATTATTTCCAGCTGCTCAAAGAACTTTGATAACCTGTATACTATAGTAAAGCAAGTGAAGTGTGGTCCGGTTTTAGTCATGGAGCAGAAATGCAGACATCAAACCAAGAAATGTTAATTCAGGTAATGCCTTTAATGGCTAACTGTACATGGTTTATTGCAAGCTTTCAAAACGTTAAGTTTCTTCCTCAGGCTTTATACAGAACTGAATCAGAACCGTACTGAATCAGTTCTGTATAATGCCTGAGGAAAAAACTGCTGCAGCTGTAGGTCTGACTGTTTCTTGTCCTGAAGTTGCGTTGCTCGTTATGTAACGTGCTGGAAGTGATAACCTCTTATAATCTTCTGTCTGAAGAAGACAATGCAGGCCTGGTAGTGTTTCTAGGTTCCTTTTGGTTCACTGTACAAAACTCTGGTGGTCTGCTGTAAAGTAAAGTACCTGAACTCTGGATATTTTCATTATTAAATAAAATATATGTTCCCCTCCGAGGCATGATTAGCTACATACCTTTTAATCTCCTTAGATATTCCCGCTTCATACTTGGAGATATGCTAAATTTCTGGCAATGACATTTCACGGAGGCAATATATAGTTATGTGGCCAATCATGCTTACTTGTTCATTATGTGAAGTTGTGGGCTTTTGGGCAACCACATGGAATTGTGGTAGCTTTCCTTCACTTGACCAGGTATCTTGTGCCATTTTATCCATAATCCCTTCTGCTATAGTGTTAAAGTGTACCAGAGATGTGGCCCCGCAATAAAATATACATACCTAGGGCTTCCTCCAGCCCCCTCCAGCCTGAATGCTCCCACAGCATCCTCTTCTCGCTCTCTGTTCGCCTGCAAATGGCCCCAATAATCCTACAGTCGAGGCCAGTCGGCGCAGGAGCAGTTCAGCCATGCATGCTCCCGTGTCTTGCTCCCAAGCAGAATGCTCAAGGCGGCGTGAATGTGGTGGGAGCCAGGCATGTGCATTGGCCCTGGACCAGACGACTTTCCGGGCCAGTTGCAGAGAAATGGAGAGTAAGAGGACGCCGGCGGAGCGATCAGGCCAGAGGCAGCTGGAGGAAGTCCCAGGTATGTATATTTTATGGCAGGAGCCCCATCTCAGGTTCCCTTTAAGGTGACCATACAGTGTTAGGATAACATCACCAGAGGTGTCCTTGGCCATCCTCCACCAAGCCATTTAGAGAACAGGGACCTTTGAAGCGTGACTGCACTGTACCTGCGCAGTAGCATGGATCCACTCAGACTTCGGTGGAAATAGCCAAACCCAATCAAGTCTGTGCTACTGCGCATATGAGAGAACGACACTGGAGGAGGATGGGGGAAGCCTTTGGAGGATGAAGCGACTTGCCTCTCCCAAGGTGAGTACCCATTTTGGTCACTGTTTTTTCCCTACCGGTTTCCATTAAAAAGTCGAGCAGTGTGTATGGCCACCAGTAATCAGTTCTGGACTCTTGTGCTATTAATGCCTGAAACAGCTGCATGCAAGTTGGAATAAATGTCTTTATCCTGGATGCATGCTAGACTTTCACAACCATTGCAGTAGTGCCCTATGATCTTGTATTCTGGATATGCTGATGGTGATGACCTGGTTTCACCTCCTGTTCTGCGGAGGCATCACTGTCACAATGTCCATAATAAAACAATGGTGCTGGGATTTTGTACTGCAGGCTTTCCATTGCTACTGATGTTGCCCTTTTGCAGTACTGACATTATGCTATCAATCAAAGCCCACTCACACATCTCTAATTCTGAATAAACCAATATATCGCAGACAGAAAACCTCAGAGGTTTTTCTAAGTGCAACTTGTATCGTTTTCTGCTCATGATTTAGCTCTCCTGTGAAGCGTTGTCTTCTCCCAGCCTCGACCTGCCAGGATAATTACCGTCTTCCCAGCCTGCGGGTGCGAAATCTACAAGTTGCCACAAGGAAGAGTTTCCTCCTGTCCGCCCTCTCATCCTGATGGGCACCCCGAGATCCAGGCGGGGCACAGCTTCTCGGAAGTCTATGCGAACTCTTTCCCTTTTCACAGTGAAACTATTTGGAGTCTTATTGTCACCCCCCCTTCCCCTTGGGGAGTTTCAGCTCTATTCTGGGATGGTAGATGTGAAAAGATAAATTGTGACGCTGAGGTGTTGGAAAGGCTCTGGAAATTCACTGATTCATTGCCAGAGGCATGACAGACAGGAGGACACTGACATTCCACTGTCTGAATAGACGGCATTGCAAGTAGTTCCTGTAGTGTATGTATAGCTATACATATATACAGGTATATGTGTATTTATTTATAATTCACCCTTCCTTGGATACTACTTTATCTCATTCTGCATTAGAATCTGAAGTTGGGGAAAAGAGACAAAAAAGGGTGAGATTTCTGGTGGGCTGGTAGTGATACAGGCATGCCCCAAAAGACAATCGGCTGTTTCTAGAATCTTTTTTTTATGTTTTTCCTTAACAGCCCCCATGCCTCCCCCCCCCCCCCAGATAAATATAGCTTGCTCTTCTACACCCCCCCCCCCCCCCATTCAGTTTCATTAGCTCGGAGTGGGAATAGCATTAACGCCACTCCAGACTTTCAGCAGGCGCAGGGTCGGCCATCTTTTGGCTTCACCCTGCGCCGCAATTTGTCAGTTCCAATTTTAAATGTATGTTTATTTCCTACATATGTACAACAATCACAGACATCACACTGTTCCATGGCCCTGACATCACACTGTGGGGGGGTCTCACCACAATGATGTCATACCGATGTCCCTGATGATCAACTACTGAGAGGATGAAGTTCAATCCTGGGTTAAAGTTCCCCTTTAATGTAGCCTCAAATGACTAACAGGACAGTAGGCAGCAATTTTATGAGGTAAGATGTATTGCCAGATGTCCAACAACTCTGGAAAGTCTTATGTTATGAACTTCCCAGGTAGCTGTTTTGCAGAACGTAAATAGAATGTCAGGCCTGCTGCCTCTGGTAATAACAGACAGCAGCTCACAGATCCATTCTGCATACATTTGAGTTAGATATTTTTAGAAGAAGCCAATTCCCAGAGAAAATGCCTTGTATTGCAGACATGGAGGGTGGGGGCTGGAGGGTCTCTATTCACTGTGCACCATGACCTTAAATAGCCCATGTTGTGGGTTTAAGGAAAATGCTGCCTACGTTCTGGCTATGGTTTGCATTTGGGTCTTGTTGAATATTGTATTCTCCATTTCTGGATGAAAGCAGAACAGTCAGACCTGGGGCAATATGAACATGCACACAAGCCATTGGCCTCAATTCTGGTAACTATGTGAGGTTTTTTTTTAAGCAATTCTGAATGATTTTTGCATTTCCGAACCTGCAGTAAAATGTGTGGTAAAACACAGGGCTGTGGAGTTGGAGTCGAGGAGTGAGAGTCTGAGCAATTTTGGGTACCTGGAGTCGGAGTCGGTGGTTTCATAAACTGAGGAGTCGGAGTCAGGAGTCAGATGCTTTTTGTACCAAATCCACAGTTCTGGTAAGTATTAGACTAAGGAGTCGGAGTTGAGGAGTCAAAAAATCCAGTAAATATTTCTACTATTCTTTTCTATTTTTTATTATACAGCCTGAATGTGAACCCCACTAAAATAAAAATAGGAACTCCACTCAAAACTGCAAAATGCACACAAATTGACTTTACCTCCAGGTACAGGCAGGTCTTAAATTGATCTGTAAATTATGTGCTAACATGCCCCCTAATTTCCACAAGAACCGCTATTTTCAGTAAAATTAATACAAATTACCTCATAATTTACCACATTAGGTAAAATGTGACTAAAACCTACCAGAATTGCTAAATGTCATTACCTTATGAGGTAAATTACCATACATCAGGTAATTTGTTTGAAAACCCTACCGGAATTGAGGCTGTGTTTTGAACTAAAATAAATGATATGGTGTATAAAGCATACCTGAAGCTAATTTTATAATAAAAATTAGATACTTGGCTCAGTAGTAGGGTGCAGAGGTGTCCCCTATCCTCCCCGAGCCCACCGTTCCAGCGCTGGGTCCCTTTGACAAGAGGTTGTCAAATATGCTGTCATTGCTGCACTCTTGTGTATGAGCTTCTCCGCACCAGGCATGAGCAAGTCCGCTCTGCACATACAGTAGAATGAAACTGCTCATGCACGGCTTTTCCCCCTCGCTGTTCACAAGCGCTTTCATTCTACTGGGCATGCATGGACCTTACCTGTGCATGACCAGTACAGAAAAGCTTAGATGAAACACAGCCATGAAGAACAAGAGTGTCCCAAACAGCAGTGGTATGTTTCAGGTGATCTGGAAAGCCTAAGAACCATCAAGAGGCTTCCCCCTATTTAGGTAAGTATCTCTGAATATTCTTGTTCCTCACAAATTTGCTTTAAATAGTACCTGAAGCGAATATTGGTCTAAAGAACTAAATACCTCAGTAGTGGTAAGCCTCTTCTCTTACATCCCTGTTTCAGTGCTGGGTCACCCTAAGCATATTCAATAAGGGCTTTTCAAATATGCTTCTTGTGGTCGTGCTCCTGAATGCATATAAGCTTCTTCGTACTGGGCATGTGCGAGGAAGGTCCACACATGCCCAGAAGAATGAAGATGCTTGTGTACGGCTTTTTATCTCCATACACAAGCACTTTGTTCTGCTGGGCATGTGCTGACCTTACTCATGCATGCCCAGTACAGAGAAGCTTGTATTCAGATGTGAGAGTGACCATAAAGAAGAACAGCAGTGAATGAGCTCTAAACCACCCAGAGGCTTGCCACTACTTATGTAAGTACCATATTATTATTATTTATTGTATTTATAAAGCGCCAACATATTACGCAGCGCTGGACATTAGTTTAGGTTACATACAATATTTAGGGGTGACATACAGCAATATGACAATACATGAATACAAGAAAGACCAGATCAGGCAGCACAATAGGAGTACAAGGTAATGCTTAGTCAGTCACTGGAGGGGAGCATGGAAATTAGGCAAGTTAGGTTCACTCAAATGCATAGCATGGGTGCACAGTAATGGAGGTGCATGATCAGGCAGGACACAAAAGGAGGAGGACCCTGCCCAAAGGCTTACAATCTAGAGGGAGAGGTAGGGACACGAGAGGTCGGGGACCAGAGTTCAGCTGTCGGTTTAGAGCAATTGTGAGGGGTGGTAGGCCAAAGTGAAAAGGTGAGTTTTGAGGGCCTTCTTGAAAGTGTTGAAGGAGGGGACTGCCCTAATGGGTGGAGGTAGGGAGTTCCATAGTGTTGGAGCGGCTCTTGAGAAGTCTTGGAGGCGTGCATGGGACTGGGTGATGCGGGGGACGGTCAGGCGAAGTTAATTGGAGGAGCAGAGTGAGCGGCTTGGTGTGTATCTCTGAGTAAGATCAGAAATGTAGGTTGGACAGGTTTTGTAGGTCAGACACAATATCTTGAATCTGATGCAACTTTTAATATTTTCTTCCTCACAGGTTTGCTTTAAAGTCCATCTTCCTCCAAAAAATGTCTTCCAGTAGGATGACAGAATTAATACACAGAACTCATAATACACAGAACTTAAAGAGAACCCGAGGTGGGTTTGAAGAGTATTATCTGCATACTGATGCTGGATCTCCCTATACAGCCCAGCCTCTGTTGCTATCCCAAACCCCCCTAAGGTCCCCCTGCACTCTGCAATCCCTCATAAATCACAGCCACGCTGCTGACAAACAGCTTGTCAGAGCTGGCTGTGTTTATCTCTATAGTGTCAGTCTGCTGCTCTCCCCGCCTCCTGCAGAACTCCAGTCCCCGCCTGCATCCCTTCCCTCCCTGCTGATTGGAGGGAAGGGACGGGGGCAGGGACCGGAGCTATGCAGGAGGCGGGGGAGCAGCTGAGACTGACACTACAGATGTAAACAGAGCCTCACAGCACGGCTGTGATTTATGAGGGATTGCAGAGTGCAGGTGGACCTTTGTGGGGTTTGGGATAGCAACAGAGGCTGGGCTGTATAGGCAGATCCAGCCTCTGTATGCAGATAACATTCTTTAAACACACCTCGGGTTCTCTTTAAAGTGAATGTTTACCATTTTAAAAATAAAAAAGTCAGATACTCACCTAAGGAGAGGGAAGGCTCGGTCCTAATGAGCCTTCCCTCTCCTCTCCCAGTGCCCGGTCCCGCGCAGGATCCCCCGTGGCAGTATTCGACCAGTTCGGTCAAATACTGCAACTTCCGCAGCCGAAGGGAGGTTTCGGAAGCCTTCGGGAGCACTCGGGCTCCTGAGGACGGGCCGCTCCATACTACGCATGCGCGAGCGTCCTCTATGACGCACTCGCGCGTACGTAGTATGGAGCAGCCCGTCTTCAGAAGCCCGAGTGCTCCCGAAGACCTCCGAAGTCCCTGTGGCGGCGGACGCGAACGGGGGAGCCAGCACAGCACCGAGGACACCGGGAGAGGAGAGGGAAGGCTCATTAGGACCGAGCTTTCCCTCTCCTTAGGTGAGTATCTGACTTTTTGATTTTTAAAGTGGTACCCACTGGCTTTAAAGAGAACCAGAACTGAAAATAAAAAGTCAAAATAAACATGTACAGGTCATACTTACCTCCAATGTAGTCTGCTCATCAATCTCTTTCTCCTCTCCTGCGTCCTGTTTGTCCACTGTGATCAATGGAATTCTCTGTCCTCCATTTTGAAAATGGCCATTACCCTATAACCGCTTTCTGATCAGCACACTGTTAAACTGTAATATCGCCCACTTCAGCCATAGGGAAACATGGACATTACCTTGCACATTCAGGTGTAACTGACAGTAGCTGATATATAACAGACAGCAACTAGTATATTTCCGTTCCGACAAAATCTTGTCAGAACTGGAAGGGATCACTGTCATGCTGGGGATACACGGTACGTTTCTGTACCGTGTATCGAGCAGCTGATCCGGCCAGCTGATAATATTCAGCTGGACCGATCACGCTGCTCGACCCTCGCCCGCTCGATCCCCGCCGGCGGACAATGGCAGAGAATCGAGCAGCTGATAAGGAGCGCCGGCAAGGACGAGCAGTTATCGATCCGAGCGCACACACGGACGAGCGGGGACGCGTCGGGGGTCGATCCGGCGGCTAATCGGCTGCCGGATTGACCTGTGTATTCCCAGCATAAGATAAAATGGCGAGCTTCTGAGAGGAACTGAGGGCGAGGTAAGTATGTAATATTTATTTGCAGCTACATCATGTGTTTATTATAAATAATTTTACTCATTTCAGGTTCCCTTTAAGATGACTGTAGTCCAGGTCTGGTTCAGAAGTAAATACTGTAGGTAATTAGGATGGTTGCATAGTGGATAACACTCTCACCTTGCAGCATTGGTCGACAGTTCAAATTTGGGCCAGGACACTATCTGCCCTTCCTGCAGCAACATTCCCAAAACATAATGATAGATTAAAATATCCCAAGAAAAAAAATAAGACTAATAAATATTGTCTCTAGACCATGAAAGGGACTAGATTGTTAGCTCCTCTGAAGGACGGTTCGTGATGTGACTATGGACTCTGCAAGCGCTGTAGAAGATGCCAGTGCTATACAAATACACAATAATAATGATAAGGATGTATGACTACTTTTTGTTTACAACTAATGTTGCTTTCTTTGTAGAAATAGTTAATTAGAAAACACTTTCTTGTGACAGTTAACTGTTTCAAATGAGAGACTGAAGTGACTGTACATAGCATGTGATGACATCCATAGATTGTTTACCCAGTATACCTTTACCTACATCTTATGCCGGGAATATACCATGAGTTTTTTGTTTGGCAGATAGATTGCTTGATGGATAATTTCCAACAGGTCCGATCTGATTTTGATTGTTTTTTTTTTATCGATTTTCTTTTTCTTTTTTTTTTAAAGATTCTTTTTTTTAAGATTTTTTTTTAGTAACAAAGAACATACAAACATGACAAGATATCATACTGTGTCAGACATCAATATATGATACAAAATGGTCAACCAGCAGTGTCTACCTGTATAAGTAGCATCACAGCATGACAACAAAAAGAAACCAGATACCAACAGTATGTTGTGCATACCTACACCCCCAAACCCCACATGGCTGCCCCTATGTGTGCATACACTAGACCCTCTATCACACAGTACAGGTGTAGGAACTCATTCTGGGGAGCCAAGGGCCCAAAGGGATCATATGCCTGGGACCCCTCAGATTATAAACAAAATAAGAAGTTAGGATCTAAGGAGAAGTGGTAATACCAACAATCTGAAAAACTACCTAGGGGAAAACGCCTAGGAGGTAAAGAGAAACATTTAAACAATGAGAGGAGAGAGTTAGAGCTGGTCCACACTAGGTCCGGAAACGTATCCGTGGCTGCGTTTTTCAAACCTGATAAAAAACGGAGTCCCGGATACTAATGTTTAAAATAGCAGCCAGCCTCACTCAAGTAAAAAACGGATCCGTCTGCGTTTGCGGGGATCCGTTTTCAAAACCTGAACGGAAGGTCCGGACCTGCTGCATTTTCACGCAACGGATCAGGACCACGGATACACGCAGGGGTAGTGAAAGCAATGAGAAAACGCATCTCCAGCTCCACAGGCAAAAAACTGATGTGAAAACGGATAGCCTGAGCTTTATGATTGGCCCAAAAAATCCTCCCACTCCTTCCTAATGATAGAGACGTTTTCTGTCAGGGAAAAACCTAAACGGAAACTGATACAAAACTGATGCAAAACTGATGCACTTTCATCAGTTTGCAGTACGGTGGGTACTTCCCCTGATCCGGACTGCAGTGTCCGTCCTGCAACCGGGTCTAGTGTGGACCCAGCCTAAGAGAGGAGAAGAAAGGAAAGAAGGGAGAAAAAGAAAAGAACAAATAAAGTAAAAAAGAGAGACATGACAAGATCTGGTTCATCCAAAGTGTTGACTCAGGGCCAAAAACTTCTGATCGATTTTCTGATACAAGTGAATGGAAATCAATCAAAAATAGTTCGGAAAATCGATCAGCCATTAAATCATCCAAAACAAAAACTCATTGTGTATTTCCAGCATTACATCATTGGACTCCTCTCTTTTGATAGTTCCCCATTTTTTTTTTGGGGGGGGGGGGGGGGGATGCCAATAAATAACCTGGTCCTACTAAACAAAACAAAAAAACAGGTAATTTTGAAATAGAAAGAGAGAGGCAGACTGACTTGAATGATTTATGGACCCTTTGCCTTAAAATATATGACTGGGTGGCAGCTGCATCATGCTTTGCTAACTGTTGAGAGATACTGCTTATCAGAGGAATGAGAAAACAACTATACAGGAAATTGGATGTTTTACTTGGCACACAAGCAGTGACTTCAGCTTGGCTTTTGATGGCCTCCATTGAAATCCCATCTAAACTCAAATGCTTTGTTTCTACAGACTTCAAGGGATCTTCATGCTTTGAAGCTTTCAAAATGCGCCTAGTTCCCTTCCCACTAGTTCTAGGTTACTGTAGTACTGCAGAAAGCAATAACGTGCAGGCGTATGTGTTGTGCTGTGTAGGATGAGCCAAATTGACGGCTTACCCTGCTGCTGCTCAAATCCCTGGCGGCGTTAAATACTATTCCCCCTCTGAGTTGTAGCAAATTGGAGGGAAATGCAATTTGGGGTCCGGCGATCGCCAAAACCCCAAATGACCCTTTTGCGCCCCGCACACTATAACATTAGTGCTATGGCAGCGCCTAGTTTAGGCGCTGTGTGCCGGAACCACTTGCTTCGATGTGCAGTCTTAATTGGAGCTTCCGGTGCTGCTTCTGGGCAGGGCATCGCAATATTATAGGGCAACTGCGCATGTCTTCAAAACCAGCTGTTTTAATCAGCTGTTTTGGAGACTGAAAGTTGTGCATGAGTAATGTGTCGCTACAGTGATTACCCATAAGCAACAAGGGAAAGGAACCCTGCACTCTGCATATGGTGTGTGCTGGGGCACAGAAATACAATCAAGAAAAGAGAAGCAACTATATGGCCCACTTGAAAGCTCTACACACCTTATATGATAAAGTATAACAATATTTATGAATGCAATATTCACTATAAAGTACAATTCAAAACAATTAAAAGTAATCCTCTCCAGTAAGGATCAATGGCCGCAGTATACTATATAGGTACATATAATCATGAGCACAGTAATACCTGTATGAATGTATAGAAAGCAGTAGGAG
This sequence comes from Hyperolius riggenbachi, assembly GCF_040937935.1. NCBI lineage: Eukaryota > Metazoa > Chordata > Amphibia > Anura > Hyperoliidae > Hyperolius > Hyperolius riggenbachi. Next base: position 72,369,512 of record NC_090651.1, on the reverse strand, counting down.
AACAGAGGCGCCAGCAGAATTAAAGTGGATAAAACCTTTAAAATTTGCTAGGAGGAAGTGGTGGACTTACCTCCATTAAGCAGACACGAAAGACTGTCTGAAAAGTAGCAATCACATTTATTATATAGTAACCCAAAAGTGCAACGCGTTTCGCAGGCCAAGCCCGCTTCATCAGGCAATAAACGTGGGGACAAAACAGAATTTCAGCAATAGCAGGTGTAGCGCCTCAGTCTAGAAAGCAGTTCACCCTAGGTGCTCAGGTGCTGAGCTCATTCTAGAACCCGGTTCAATAGGACTGACCACATAAGAGAAGAAACAGCTAGGGCTTGTTCATACTGCAGGCGGTTTCTGCTTTTTTTCGCTCGTGTGCGGTTTTTAAAAATCCCCCCCCAACCATGTGGACAATGAATGTCTAAGAGAAGGTTCATATCAGCGCCGGTCGTGCGCTGTGCGGATAGCAAAGAGGTGTGCGTACCATTATCAGGGTGATTCCGCCTCAATGGAAGGTATAGGAGCAATGCAAAACGCTCACAAAATCGCTTTGTGTAGCGATTGCGTTTGCGTTTTTAAGAATAAATACATTGTATTTATTCTTTTCCAGGTCAAAGAGTTCACTTCCTGACTTGCGTCAGGGAGTAAATTACAAAACCGCTTGGAACAAAATCGCTTACAAAACTGCTAAGCACAAAAACGAATTGCCCACCCAAGCGCCTGGAATTGGAAAAAAAAGACGCCTCAAAAACAGCCCAACGCGGACGGACACACAATCCGAACGCAATGTGAACAAGGCCTTACCAGCATTGCAAAATATCAATAAATGCACGTAGATATATCTATACAACATATAATGTGCAAACAGCAAAGTGATAAATACTGTGACGTAGAGGTGGCTATAATAGCAAGTGACACGGGTGGACAGGTAAGAGGTCGATACTACACCGGATTCTGGAAAGTAAGCAGGCCCAAGGCTGGAGAGGGGAAGGAGGGAGCCCCGGCGGACGGCTCCACCGGTATCGCGGCTAGTCATGCCGCTTTATCAAGAGATGCGGGGGAAGCTCCATGAATAAGGAAGCCCTTAATGAGTATTGTTATACTTTATCATATTCAGTGTGTAGTGCTTTCAAGTGGACCTTATAGTTGCTTCTCTTTTCTTGCTAGAATGATTACGTCATGACGTTTTGGAGATGCCAACAATCTAGGGCATACCAACGTCACACCACACCGGCCCTGGTCTTGAGTATTCAGATCCCTGATTGTATTCTTTCCATTGGCCAGCAGAACAAAACTGACATCAGCTATAAGCATTGAGTGTTGCCAGCAGGATATCAGTACTTAAAGAGAACCCGAGGTGTGTTTAAAGAATGTTATCTGCATACAGAGGCTGGATCTGCCTATACAACCCAGCCTCTGTTGCTATCCCAAACCCCACTAAGGTCCCCCTGCACTCTGCAATCCCTCATAAATCACAGCCGTGCTGTGAGGCTCTGTTTACATCTGTAGTGTCAGTCTCAGCTGCTCCCCCGCCTCCTGCATAGCTCCGGTCCCTGCCCCCGTCCTTTCCCTCCAATCAGCAGGGAGGGAAGGGATGCAGGCGGGGACTGGAGTTCTGCAGGAGGCGGGGAGAGCAGCAGACTGACACTATAGAGATAAACACAGCCAGCTCTGACAAGCTGTTTGTCAGCAGCATGGCTGTGATTTATGAGGGATTGCAGAGTGCAGGGGGACCTTAGGGGGGTTTGGGATAGCAACAGAGGCTGGGCTGTATAGGCAGATCCAGCCTCTGTATGCAGATAATATTCTTCAAACCCACCTCGGGTTCTCTTTCATAGTCACCGCTAGGGATCATGGTAATTGTAGTCCTGTGAACAGGTAGTTGGTGTTATTGTTTTTGTTTCTAGCGGAGGTTGAATTTAATGATTTAGCAGCTTTCTGTAACGGAATAGCTCAAACTAAACATATTTTCTCTAAAATTGGTAATCCGTTTCACAGGCGCAGTTCAGTGGGAATCCCCTGGCACTGCTAGCGTTCAGATGTTGGCTACGGCCTTGTTTTATTTATGAGCCGAGGTGAGATGGACACAGGAACAAATATTGGAGATGACAGGCAGTACGGTAGGGCAGCCGCATCAGGCTCCCATGGGGCTCCGGGACACGTACAGCTGGTAAAGCAAAGCACACCTGTCTGGCCTGACATTGTCCTCAGATGTTGCCTGGAAACACTGATCCACTTTTTACTGTTTGCAGAATGTGAAACATGACAAGGGCCCGACTGTAGAACTGTACAGATCTGAACTTCCACCTGCTTCTGCCACACAAATGCTTTGTAACACAAAGAATCTGCTTGGAACCCTATTCAGCAGACTCTTCAATCTCTCATCATATCTAGCTTACATTTTCTTATTAAAGGTACAGTTTACCCAAAGTAATAAGAAGTTAAGAATGTCTTTGCCTTCTACCTTCTGTTTTCTTTTAATATACATATTTTATTGATTTTCTGCCAACCTTCAACAGACAAGGAGGTATCAGTAACATTTCATATTACAATATCTGCCCAACGTGGGCCAAATCTTTGTAGATACATACAGTCTGTCAAACTTGGGAAGATATATTTTTTACCCACCCAACCCCTACCCTCCCTAGTCCAACTTCCCCAAATCCCCCTCCCCATCACCATCAGTGTCAATTACTAATGGAAAGTTTAACTTTGCTCATGAGATCAGCTGTTGCGTACCATGAGCTATATTTGAAGGGATCCATTAATAGATTGCTGCACATGTTATGTGAGGAATATGATTGTTTTCTGGATGACATGATATTTGCTCTTGTTCATTGAAGGACCTGAAGGCTCCACCTGTTATGCTGAGGACATGATATCTGCACTTGTTCTAATTGGAATATGTTGAAGGACAATTGACCCACGAGGAATATGGAGGCTACCATGTGTATTTCTATTTAGACAATGCAAATTGCCTGGCTGTACTGCTCATCCTCTGCCTCTAATACATTTTGCCAGGGGGAGTGGATGGGAAGAGTAAGGGGGAAAATATCCGAAAGCCTAGAGCCAAGGTTGCTATACTACAGCGCCACCAATCACACTTGGTAATTATCTGTTAACCCAAAGGAGACATCGGGTGGTGGTGGAGAGGGACAGAAGGAGGCAAAGGATCGACCATAATGCCCCAGTTCTTCATGAACGAAACCTGCGGTAATGACTGACTCTGCTGAGGATCCTGAATGCTGACATCCGGCATCTGGCAGTGCTGGCCAAAGTGTTCCAGTGCAAAAGGTGCAGTAGCGATCATCTCTGTGGTGGGTCTCGACTTCTGGGCAGCATTTGGCAAGGCTGGTTAAGATAATCTGGCTGTCACAGAAGCATCCAGCCACTGCCCTTTCTGGTGTTATTCAGACACTATTGCAGCCAATTAGATCAGCAGGCCTGTCAGGCAACTGGCATAGTTTAACAGGAAATAAATATGGCAGCCTCCTTATCCTGCTCAGGTCAGTTGTGCTTTAAATTCTGCTTTATCCTGCAGATGAGGAAGGTGAAGGTTTTTGACAGACAGCTGATTGCCCTCTGAGCTACTTGTGGTGTGACGGCTTTCAGAAACTGAAGGGCTCACTTGAAGAGCCCAATCCCTTCTGTTGTTGTAGTGACATACATGAGACTGGCAGTGCCACAAAGGGGTAAAGCGATTGGTGATTGTACAGATTCATCTCCCTCTTTGCCCCAGGCCCGGTTCCTCATCCAGCATTGCTGAGCCTATTAACAACATTCTTCCAGGACTGGACAATGTCAGCTCTGTACAGCACAACCTGAGCAGCATTGCTCTACAAGATTCCTTCTGTATTATAGACTGCCTGGAGCTGTGATCCGCACCCCAGAGCCGCGCACAGAGCCGCCATTATCCCAGCTGAGCCCACAAACAATGTTATTCTGTTCCCGCAATAACAGGCCATTCAGAATTAACACATCGTCCATTTGCCAGTTCTGTTTATGTTACGGTCTGGTAAAAATATCCCTTGCTGATGACGGGGGTCCCGTAAGGAGAGAAGGGGGTTCAGTTGTAGTGTGACTCAGTGTTGTGACAACTTTAAGTCTACAGATCAGATGCTGAGACTTATAATTGCGGCTTTGTTGGGTACAGTGGATGTACCCAAATTCAGGGCTGTGGAGTCGGTACAAAAATCGTCCAACTCCTCAGTTTATGAAACCACTGACTCCAGGTACCCAAAATTGCTCCGACTCCACATCCTTGCCAAAATCGCATTAAAGGGGCCTGAGATGGCTTAAATGGGTGCAATTATACTTACCTCGGGCTTCCTCTAGCCCTATGAGGTGTGTGGCCTCCCTCGCCATCCTCTCCGGCCACTCCGTTCTCTTGGAATCCTTCCTGGTAATCTGGCCAGTCGTGCGCTTCTTTGCATGCGTGGCCTGAGAACGGAGAAGACGGGGCTGGAGGAAGCCCCAGGTAAGTATAAATAAAAGCCATCTCTGGTACTCTTTAAATTATAATGGGTATTTTTTTTTTTTTTGCCAGTGATAAATTAATTGTCAGTCCTACTTTTAGGGCCCTTTCACACAAGCAGTTGATAGGCAGTAAAAAGACTGTCAAACTCTCACAACTGCCTGCTGTTGCCTGGTAAATGTTCGCTGTTGCCTGGTAAATGCTCGCTGCTGCCTGGTAAATGCTCACTGCTGCTGCCTGGTAACTGCATGCTGCTGCTTGGTAAATGCTCACTGCTGCCTGATAAATGCTCGCTGCTGCCTGGTAAATGCTCACTGCTGCTGCCTGGTAACTGCATGCTGCTGCTTGGTAGATGCTTGCTGCTGCTTGGTAACAGAGGCGTATCTAGATGGGTGCAGGCATGGCTCGTGCCATGGGCGCCATGCCTGCATCTGTGCTGCGCTGCCATGCCGGCTGCATTCCTCCCCATCACTCAGACCTCAGATCAGATTAAATCTGGGAAACTTGGCTACTTCATTTATGTATGACGGGCACTCTTGGCTTAGTGTTAGAAGAGGATAGAGAGGAAATAAGAGACATTTCCAAAAAAGTAACTTCAGCAATATCCAAAACCGAAAAACACAGGCAGCCATAACACATGCACACAAGAAAGGATGTGGTTTTTAGAGGGGAGGGGGCCTCTGACCGGGGAAGGGGGGTGCAATTTCAGTGTTTGCCATAGGCTCTATATTACCCAGATATGCCCATGCTTGGTAACTGCTAACTGAGCGCACATTGCAGCTGCCCATGTGAAAGGGCTTTTACACCATTCATGTCGATGCTGCTTAACCTCCCTGGCGGTTTGTTAAAATCCGCCAGGGGGCAGCAAATACCTTTTTTAAAATTTTTTTTTTTTTTCATGTAGCGAGACAATGTCTCGCTACATGATAGCCGCTGCTGAGCGGCATCCCCCCAGCCCCTCCGATCGCCTTCGGCGAACGGAGATCAAGAGCGGGATCTCTTGGAGGGCTTCTCCCGTCGCCATGGCGTCGTCGTCGTGACGTCAAAGGGGAATCCGATCCACCCCACAGCGCTGCCTGGCACTGATTGGCCAGGCAGCGCACGGGGTCTGGGGGGGGCGACTGCGGCGATGGGTATAGCGGCGGATCGGCGGGTAGCGGTGGCGATCGGAGGTTACACGCAGCTAGCAAAGTGCTAGCTGCGTGTAACAAAAAAAAAATTATGCAAATCGGCCCAGCGGGGCCTGAGCGGTGCCTCCCGGCGGCATAGCCCGAGCTCAGCTCGGGCTTACCGCCAGGGAGGTTAAAGCAAACCTGAACTGAAAAAGTCAAAATAAACATACAAGTTATACACATACTTACCTCCAGCGTAGTCTGCTCATCAATACCCGTATCCTGTTTGGCCACTGTGATTAATGAAATTCTCTGTCCTCCATTTTAAAAATGGTGATGACCCCGTAACAGCTTCTGGGTCAGCACTCCATTACCCTGTACTATCGCCCACTTGAGCCATAGAGAAACATGGACATTACCTTACACATCTGTTGTCCTTTCACAGCAACTAATATAGTGGAAGTGGGCCCTTAGGTAGATGAGAGATTTTGAAAGGGCCCTTAGGGTACACACTGCATTCATTGGGCTACAAAATACAATATAATTGCAACACAATGCAATTATATTGCTTTGGTACATTCACAACAGCACATGATCATGACTAAAAAATCACAAACTTGCATGTCTATCACCTGACCAAACTGATCACGTTCCCCGTGAGTTCTCATGGACATGGCCATCACTACTATTCATTAGTGGCCAGTTAGCAGTTAGATTAGTGTGTGTTAGAAGTACAGGTACTCTTACATTCAACATTCATGCCTAATAGTAAAATGCTGAAAAAGAAAACACATTTTGCCACCATTGTTGGCTGACACATTTGCCATCTGTGAATACATTTGCTAACATCTGAAATGATTACACTTGATTTCCATTCTGGTTGTATAAAGTGTCAAATGTTGCATTTGTTGGAAAATCTGCCCATTAATCTCCACCACCTACACTTGGCAGATTGTTCAGCTTTCCAGCGATTCCCTGAGGGGACCTGATATGAAATGTTTTATACAACTTGTAATTTGCCAGCTGTGTTTCCCCAGATTTGCAGACAGACAAGCTCCTTAGTATCTTAACATTCTGTGCTGTATCTCTGCGCATCACCACACTGCTGTATGCTGCCCGTTAAAATGTAATTTCTGGTGTGATCAGTACCCACGGCATCAAAGCAGAAAGAAAATGGAGTGCTATGACCAGTCTTTCAGTACCTCTCAGACGGTAGCATAAAGTCCCCAAAACTGGGTCAGCACCTCCCCCAAAAAATCCCCTGATACATTATTAGTTGAACTGTGTGCTCAGCAAGCAGTTGCCAGACAGCAGTGAGCAGTTACCAGGCAGCAGTGAGCAGTTACCAGGCAGCAGTGAGCAGTTGTGAGAGTTTGAGAGGCATTTCACTGCCTATCAACAGTCCGTGGAAAAGAGGCCTCAGGGGATGTTATAGCCTTTTGATGAGCAGTCTGCCGGGTATTATATTTTGGGTTGGGGGATCTAACTGATGCTGACTTTGAGCACAGCAGATCCATACTCTGGTATTCCATTGGTTCTCATGCTTCACACGCAGTCTTCCATCCGCTCCGCCTGGACACTCTTCTCTGATTGGTCTAAGAGGTTAGTTGATGGTATATAAGATGGAGTGGTGATGTATGTTGATTTAGTGTGGGACTGTCCAGCCTGTAGAAAGGCTGAGAGGTCTGAAACATCGGGCTGTTGCTGGGTAGCAGCCTCATACTTTTTCACCATTTTTATGGATTTTTAAAAAGATTTGAATAAAGAGCTGTGTTTTTAAACGTAAAAGAGCTAAAACATTTTTTGGAGGTGCTGACCTATTTTGGGGGACTTGCTTCCTTTTAAAATGAAACTCATATTTCATAAAAAAAAAGTGTGTGTGTGCGTTAGGTTTTGAGCTTCCCCCCAATGCCCCCCCCCCCCCCCGAATTATTATGTCCCCTTTGAACCTCTTGTGTCCCTCTTGTGCCTCTCGGTATCTCCTTTCCCTCCTGTGCTCCCCAGCCCCATGCAGAGTATAACACACAGCGGAAGCATCAGCACGTCTCACCTGCTCTGGGTGCCTCCACGCAATGAGTGAGGTCCTCTCTCCCACACGGCTTCCCATAGTGCCGGCTTCTCCTGAATACAGCATTACACATGCCAGGCACTGGGGAAGTAAAGGAGAGACGCTCAGTCATTGTGTGGAGGCGCCAGGAGAAGGTGAGACGCGCTGCTGCTTCCGCTGCACATTATACTCTGCAAGTCAAATGGGGCTGGGGCAGCGCAGAACAGAGTCCCGAAAGCAGCGTAATTCAAGTGGATGATCCAGAGGAGGTGGGGGGACGGCACTAAGTGTCCCGGTGCACAACTAGGCCTGACTAAGGTCATACAATCTGGTGAGTCTGTTTCCTTATGGTGTGGTGGTGAACAATCTTATGAAGATACCACAGACGGCAGATTACAAGCACACAACCATAAGAAAACGTGATTGGGACTCTCATTAGTAGCAATTGAATATAAGTTTAGTGCAATAGGGTTTTGGTGGCTTTTACAGGAAGTATATGGAAAGGCTGGGCTTTTATGGGCTTTCTTTGGCTTTTATGGGCTTTCAGAGGCTTTTGCTGGCTTTCAAACGCCTTCTAGAAGCTGCATGTTTGAGATGAGATTAGACGCTGGGATTAACTGCCAGGCTTTCATGAAAGCCTGCAAAGGCTTGTACTAAACGCTCCCATTCACTTGCATGGGAGGGCGGTAGATCCCTAAAAACGTTACCTTTAAAATGCTGCGTTTAATGCCAGCAAAACGTTTGTGTGAACCAGCCCTTATTAATTCACCAGTTGCTGTACTCTTTGGAGTTCAGGCTGATCAGAATGTCCCATGTTCCTCCAAAGTTGTTATCTGCAAGGTCCAAGCTCTCTTGGTGCGCTTTACTACAATTAGTTCATGAAATGCAAGTTGATGCATAATTATGCAAATTTTCTATGTATTTGCATGCACATTTCATACAGTTGTATGCAGTACTTGGAATGGGGTCAATCAGATTCACTCACTTCCTGCTGTATCTGATTGGCCCAATTCCAAGCTGCATACAAATTGCAAAAAGCTGCAGGTGAGCTGGAGTTATTTGCAACTCATGGACCATCTCCATTTCTGATTGTTGATCACATGACCAGAAGCAGCTTATTACAGACAGTGAGTTTTAGACTGTGTGGCCCAGTGCACACCAAAAACCTCTAGCAGATCTGCAAAACGCTAGAGGTTTTTGAAGCAGATTTCAGAGCGATTCTAGGCATGTTTTGTAAACATGCCTAGCGGTTTTTGGAGCATTTTTGGGTAGGACATTTCAAATATTGTTACAGTAAAGCTGTTACTGAACAGCTTCTGTAACAAAACGTCTGGAAACCGCTCTGATCTAGCGTTTTTCAGAGCGGTTTTCCACTTTCCTATACTGTAACATTGAGGCAGAAACACCTCAGAAATCTAAAAAATGCTGCAGCCACCGAGTTTGCATTTGTGGAAAAAATTACCCGCTCTGGTGTGCACCATCCCATTCACTTTCATTAGCCAAGCGGTTTTCCCCCTGCAAGCATTTTAAAAAAAGCTATCCAGAACCGCTCTGGTGTGCACCAGCCCTAAGTGAGGACTGCTGCTGTTTGGATTGCATCATACTGCTGTTGAGGGGGCACAGACTAAATCTCTTTGAGAACACTGCAGCCTATAGGAATGACAGTCTGTGGTACAGGATGTGTCTGTGCCCGTGACTCTTAAAGGGATGTAAATAGCATCAGCTACACACTTCAAGCAAGGATCCGAAACATCCTTTCGTTGCTCACTCAGAGATTTTATTCAAAATCAATAAGCGGGGTACACACAGGAGGAAAGTCATTATGCGTTTCACACCCCTGATGGGTGCTTACAGTACTCATAGGGTCTCTATAAGTAATCACCTGTCAGGTGTGAAATGCATTGAGCCATTCTCTTGTGTGTACACTGCCTATTGATTTAGAATAAAATCTCTGCATGAGCAATGGATGGTTGTGCTGAGCCTTGTTCAATGCACATATGGTTGGGATGGATGGCCCTTCATGCTATGCACTTGTCAAGGCTTAATCCAGGGAGGTGGTTTAGCACTCAAGCATTTGCCTCAATCTCTTGAGTAGGGATGGTCAATGAAATGCAAATAACTCAGAGATGATGCAGGATTATGCAAATTTTGAATGCAAATGTATGCTTCTTGAAAATGAACCAATCTAATCCCACCAAGGTGGAATTTGATTGGTCCATTTTCAAGCTGAATAAATTTGCATTCAACATTTGCATAATGCAGCATCATCTTTAAATTATCAGCATTTTATGAACTGTCCCTTCTCTTTACTACAGGAAGTCTGTGCCCTGCTTGTGCTGTCTTCTGTGTATGAATGAGTATGAATGTTGGCTCCCCAGAAACTCTTGTCTACATTTTTGGCAGGACTGGTTTGGAAATGACACTGGTTGCTATTGGCAACAAACATAAATACTCTTCCCTATTATCGCAGGTCGCAGTTTAATTACAATGCTTTTAGGGCGTTTTTGTTATTTTTTAAGCGCGGGCGATTTATCAAAATCGCCCTGAAAGTGCTTACACAATGATTCTGTATGAGATAGTTCACATATGAGCGGCTTGTTTGCGTTCCTCTTTGTAAAGCGGTGCTTGAGCCAGTTTTGAGGTGATTTTGCCTCAATGGAAGGTATAGAAAAAACGCAAAACACTCACAAACCGCTTTGTGGACGATTGCGTTCACGTTTTTAAGAATAAATACATTGTATTTATTATTTTCCGTATCAAAGAGTTCACTTCCTGACTTGCGTCAGGGAGTGAATTACCAACATTAACACTCGGGAAAAAACGCGTCGGAAACCACAAAAACGAATCGCCCACCCAAGCACTGGGAATTGGAAAAAAATGCATTAAAAAAGCCCATCGCAGACGGACACGTGAGCGGAACGCAATGTGAAGAAGGCCTAACTCAAGTTTCATAAACTGGAACTGAAAATGTTTACCTCAATACACTGCAGCAAGTCAGCTATAATTCAGTTTTGTTTAATTGCTGTTCCAGCCGCTCATGTAGAGACTTCTATGAGTATGGGGTGTGCTGATATATCCAGGCTTCCTTTGAGGAGAGCGAATATAAGGGAGGGAGGTATATGCCCATCCCTCCAGGAGAGTGAGAGTGAGGGTAAAATATGAGGGTAACTAGGTGAGCTGATATATACAGACCCCACAGGAGTAAAGCTATGGGGGGCGTAGGTGAGGGGATACTCTGTGAGTCACTGTTGTGTCTCTTCCCTCACGGCTGGGATGTCTGCGGACTCCCCTCAGCCTGAGAGCTTCACAAATATTTATAATTCTCTTGGGCGTCTGTGTCAGTGTTGAGCCTAGACATCTCCCTAATAGGGTCTGTCAGAGCCAAGAGAGCTGACGTCACAGGCAGCCTTGGCCTTCCGTCCTGGGAATGTGATGTGTGACTCAACCAGACCCGGAGATGAGACCTAGCGCAGCACGCTCACAGCTCCAAGGTGTAATGTTCGTGTGAAATCTCGGCTGCATCTCTTTCAGCAGTGAAAACCGCTTCACACCTCCAATTATTACCTACCGAAGAGGGTGGCTGCTGTGTGGAATCCCAGCCCAGCTTATTGCCTTCTTTCTGAGAACACCTTTATATTAAAGCATTACTCCACCTCAAACCCATATTTTTGATATTTTTGAGCTATTTATTGACCCAGCTGTAGATATGACATAACCTCTATATTATGCATTATTGGCAGGACTTTTACACAGGCATAGAAAACAATGATCTTCTAGGGAGATTCCAGTAGTGAGATCTCTGCATTTCTTTTCCCAGACCTAGTAGCAAAAAAGTTTCTGTACCGTGTTAGCCAAACAAATTATATAGGTAGAAAAAAAAAAAAAACCCGTTGTAAAACGTTTCCCAGACCTGCGATCCTGTCACTACCAGTATTTAGTTTTCAATATTTTTTTATTGAATTATAAAAAGATAAACAATATTCATAATAACAGTTGAAGTCATATTCAATAACAACACATTGTATATGCAAAGGATAAGAAACACTTGTGTCTTATGGGGTCGCACCATGCCCCGGCAACCAGTTTTGATGGTGCCTCACTTGTAGTAAACACGGTCAAGGAAGCGGGTTTGGGAACACTTCAGGGGTATACAGAGTATGTTTTAAAGGACGGAATGACATGTATGTTGTTGAGGTGACATTATAATCTGGTCGTAAACGAGGTTTCCTTTTTTTGGCATATCGGGGGAGACCTATTCTATACCCACATGGGGGCTGTCAATAGACTTAATCTGTCCCCACAAGAGAAGTCAAGGCGTGGTACCCATCAGGACCAAACGCCTTTTGTTGTGTTTTAGATAATCATAACCTGAGTTTGAGGTGTATAAGGTTTGTTACATTCTCTTAAAGAGGAACTCCAGTGAAAATAATGTAATTAAAAAAGTGCTTCATTTTTACAATAATTATATATAAATTATTTAGTCAGTGTTCGCCCATTGTAAAATCTTTTAAATCCCTGATTTACATTCTGACATTTATTACATGGTGACATTTTTACTGTTGGCAGGTGATGTAGCTGCTGCATGCTTTTTTGGCAGTTGGAAACAGCTGTAAACAGCTATTTCCCACAATGCAACAAGGTTCACAGACAGGAAACTGCCAGGAGTGCCACGGTCCTCAGAGTTTCTTGTGGGAGGGGTTTCACCACAATATCAGTTATACAGCGCCCCCTGATGGTCTGTTTGTGAAAAGGAATAGATTTCTCATGAAAAAGGGGGTATCAGCTACTGATTGGGATAAAGTTTAATTCTTGGTCAGAGTTTCTCTTTAAGCTAGGTTATAACCATCTATATGTATGACAGAGTTCCGGAATGTAGAAATCTGACATACTGAGGATAAAGCGTAAGGGTAAATGCCTTATGTTTAGGTGGTGGGAGCAGTGTATGGTAGTAGTTTGTATATGGGGGGGACCATGTTTTTTGAAAGATGGATTTTATCATCGAGTATCGCCTTCATTTTGTCATAAAACATAAAGTGCAATGGGTTCTTTTTACAACTTCAAAACTTAATACCGGCGTGCCCCAAGCGCAAGTAACTGAATGTTTGGTAGCAGTAAAGATGTGCAGAGTCAACTGGTATTGTTTATACATGAGCTGAGGAGGTTTTATACCCATGTCCATGTCTGAATTTTGATCAATAGATCAATTCTGTCGATCAGACAGGATGGAAGATTTACACGGGCAGGGTATAAGCTGTCATTGATTAATGGGCTATAGCTGTGCTTTGATCAGTTTTTACTAGATTTCCTACTGGAATCTATTGCATATTGATGTGCTTTGTGTGGTAGGAATCAATCATTTAGACACATCTGGTGGCAATGTATTGGTGTATGGCCACCTTAAAGCCAAATGGAATCAGTGATAATAAAAAATCAGCCAGAGGCTCACCTAAGGAGAAAGAAGGCTCTGGGTCCTATAGGGCCTTCCTGCTCCTCTCCTGATCTCTTCCATTAAGCACTGACTCCCCTGTTAGAATCCCCCACCATGAAGGACTTCAGAAGCCTTCGGGAGCTGAATTCCTTCCGAAGACGGACAGCTCCATACTGCGTGTGAGTGACCCAAGAGGGCACAATGCCTGTGTGGCTGAAGAAAACACTTGTGAGTGCAGAGAATGGATGGAATGTTCAATAGCTCAACATTTGTCTATATAGGAGCTGAATAAACCTTATCATTCACCTGATGCAGTCAGAACTTCAAATGTGGATGTTATTTATTTTTTTACCAAAATAAACCTGTGGGATTTCAGCAGGCATGTCGTTAGGGGCACTTCCCCAAATCTCTGCCCACGGGTCCCCAGTTGCCAGGGTATGGATTGCCCCAAATGTTTGAGGGAGGGGGCTCCACATGTTTGAAGGAGGGGGTCGCAGGGGTTGAGGGAGGGGTCACAGCCGTGGTAACGTTTTTTGCATTTCACATCTGTGGTAACGATGTCTGAATTTTATATCTGTGTTAATGGTTTCAGCATTTCATATATGTAGCATAATGTTTTCTGCATTTCACATCCGTGATAATGGTTTTTGCATTTCACATCCATGGTAATGGTTTCTGCATTTTCACATCTGTGATAACGGTTTCTGCATTTGCTGTATGTGGTGTAACAGTTTCGACATTTCACATGTGTGGTAAGTTTCTGCATTGCACATTTGGGGTAAACGTTTCTACATTTCACATGTGTGGTAATGGTTTCTACATTTGACATTTGGGGTAAACGTTTCTGCATCTCACATGTGTGGTAATTGTTTCTGCATTTGTCATCTGGGGTAATTGTTTCTGCATTTTATATGTGGCGTAGCATTTGTTAGTTGCGGCTTGCTAGTACTGAGTTGGACTCCTTTTTGCTTTCCAAACTGCCTTCATTCTTCATGGCATTTTTTAGATTTTGGTCATATTGACGTGATAGCTTCATGCAGTTTCTGCAGATTTATCGTCTGCACATCCATGATGTGAGACCACCACATCATGGTGGAGTTGCTGCATTGTTGTGGTTTTTTTTTTGTGGGGCAAATGCTGCCTTATTCTATGTGTGTTTTTAGGGGGGAAAAAAGTTGTCAAATTACCTTTAGGGTCACTTTGCCTGTGTTTTAAGAAAAAACTCAGAGCCTTTTTGAGTTACACTGTTACATTACAGTTAGCCACACCCACATCATGGCCATGCCCATTTTCCTGAAACCCACGTCATGGCCACTCCCAGTTTTTGTGCACCACACACTTCCTTTCTCCCTGGCGCCCCGGATCCTTTTGGATCTTAGCAACGCCCCTGGATTCCAGGTAAACGCTATCAGGATCAGGACTATAGCTACAATTGTTTATCTCATCTGTTAGTTTTCACTTCATGTATGCTTCAACAGGAGTTACCGGTATGTATCATCTGAACGCTGTTCAAAACTAACAAAGAGGGTTTGGCAGAAATTGGCACTTAGAATAAAGAGCTATGGAAATTGATCAATAAAACCAACACAGGGCACCCAGGAAGGGGAATCAGAATCGCTAGCTAGCTAGTTTCTTGTAGAAAGGAATCTAAAAGCCTTCAGGTGTGCTGTTCAGCCCGGTTCACACTGCATGTTATTCAAACCAACATTTGATCTTAAAGGCAATGTAAATAACATGGTAATCATGGTGTCCTTTTCCCACTGATGCAGTTTGATTTTCACCCATGCATGCAGCATTTTTTCCTGCACTGGGGGGTTAAGTTGATGGGAGCACAAAAAAATTGCATTGCAAAATGCGTTGCAATATGATTTTTCTTACAATTTTAACATTCTCCTTCTTTTTAAAAGAAATGCAGTGAAAACTTGCTTGAGGCATCTTTTACAAGTGAAGCTGAAGGTGGTGAATACTGTGCTAGCGCTCAGAACCGACGGTGAAGAGACGAAACCGCCCTGGGCCGCTGCTGTACTCACATGCGACAGGTCATGCGTCAAACGCTAACACTGCGATTCAACTGCATTTAAATTGCACTTGAATGACACCCGTGGCCAGCAGCTGGGGGTTTAACTGCATGACAAGCATGCAGTTCAACTTCTTGTGTGAACGTGTGATCGCTTGTGAAATGGCCAAATCAAAGTCCTGACCTTAATTTAACTGAAATGCTGTGGAAAGACCTAAACCGACAGTTTATGAGGAAGTCCTCCCGACATCCAAGAGCTGAAGCTGGCGAAGTTGATGTGCAGGACTGATCAACAGTTACCACACATGTTAAAGCGTACCTGAGATGAGAAGCATTTCAGGTACCATACTTAAAGGGGAACTTCAGCCTAAACAAACATACTGTCATCAAGTTACATTAGTTATGTTTATTTAGAATAGATAGGTAATATAATATCTTACCCACCCTGTTTTAAAAGAACAGGCAAATGTTTGTGATTCATGGGGGCTGCCATCTTTGTCATGGGGGCAGCCATCTTTTTGGTTGAAAGGAGGTGACAAGGAGACATAGTTCCAACTATCCTGTGTCCTGATTACCCCTCCCAGCTGCACACGCTAGGCTTTAAAAGGTCAAATTCAAAATGTAAAAGAAAAAAAAATTGCACCAAAAACAGCAGAACGAGAACAACAAAATCAGAAATCCCATCATGCTTTGCACAGCATCAGGGGAAAAAAGCCCGGGCAGTTTTCTTCTGTGCAGCTAAAAATGAGGCTTGTATAAGAGAAAGTTCTGATGCTGTGAAACTGTTAAAGAAACACAAAGCCTTTTCAGTGCTGCTGAGTTGATTTTTAGTCCGGAGGTTCACTTTAAAGTGAACCAGAGATGAAGCACCCTCAGGTATTTTACAATATATATCAGTGGGAACATTAGAGAACACACCTACCCTGCTCTCTGTTTCATTCTTCACTGCTCAGCCTGCTTGTTATAAAATCCCAGACTAAGCATTCAGTCTGGCTCAGGAATCATTATAGCTGAGTCATAACAGAAGAGCCAGAAGGGGGCAGGCTTGGACTTGAAAAGACATCAGAGAAGACAGACTCCGCTATAATGATTCCTGAGCAACGCCAGACTGAATGCTCAGTCGAGGATTTTAGCAGTGAAGAATGAAACAGAGAGCAGGGTAGGTGTTTTCTCTAATGTTCCCACTGATATATATGGTAAAATACCTGAGGGTGCTTCGTCTCGGATTCACTTTTTTAAGTTGCAGTTATTACCACACAAAGGGGACACATCAGATACTGAGAACACTATTCCTTCATTTCTGCCACATGCACATATGTTATTGGATCATTTTTATTTTTCAAAATATGAAACCAAAATATAGCTCTTTTTTTTTTCATCTACTTTTAGGACTTATTTTTTTATAATTGAGATGATGTTTTAGTTCACATTCATATGGAAATATAGACCATGTGTGACCCCATACTTAACCAAACTACCACACAATAAATAATGGCTTCCACTAATTCTGTTCTTGTAACCCACCCATGGGGATATTCCTGGAAACTCTTAATAGTCAATGTATAAAGAAAATCCTGCCATCAGACTGAAAAGCTGTGCAAGGCAAGCTAAGAACTGTACTGCAGCCATATAGAGTTGTAACCTGGTGCCAGAGCGCCATCTACTGCATAAATATGAAACGGTCATTGTAGAAAATCTGTTGACTTCAAGACTTCTAAAAAAAAATGTATAATTCTAAAGTGATATATCACTCTTGCTTAAAAAAAACTCTCATAAACATATCAGTTCTGCGAAGATACTTGAAATTTAAAAGACAACTATAACAAGAGGGACATGGAGGCTGTCATATTTATTTTCTTTTAACCAATACCAGTTGCCTGGCTATACTGTTGATCTATTTGGCTGTAGTAGTATCTGGATCACACACCTGAAACAAGCATGGGGCTACTCCAGTCAGACTTAAGTCATAAACACCTGATATGCATATGCATGCTCAGGGTCTATGGCTAAAAGAATTAGAGGCAAAAGATTAGCAATACAGCCAGGCAATGTGCATTGTTTAATAGGAAAAAAAAATGTGAGCCTTCATATCCTTCTCAGTTCAGGTGCCCTTTAATGTTCTAAAAGATTTGCGTATAATTTTGATTTCATTAGCAGCTAGCTATACATTTCCACAAAGCACATACTGTTCTCATTTTAGACTGAAAAATGTACTGTTTCAGTACAGACAACTCTAGTATTAAATCTTCTTGTATTAGCAATCAGCCACACAAAACAGGAGGTCTTGTTAGTTATATACCGGTACCTCTCTTGCTCTAACTGAGTGGACACACCTAAGTTGTCGGACTGTGTTTGGATCATGGTGGAGGGGCTGGGTGATAATGTGCTGAGAATCACAGTACACAGAAATAACCAGAGCTATGGAGTCAGAGTAATTTTTTGGTACCTGGAGTCGGAGTTGGTGGTTTCGTAAACTGAGGAGTTGGAGTATTATTGTACCCACTCCATAGTCCTGCAAGGGCTGTGGAGTTGGAGTGTGTGCGTATATATGCTGTTTGTTTGTTTATATGCGCCAATAAATTTTGGTATATTTTTATGACACTGTCAAATATAGATTTTTTTTACTCCTCCACTTACATTTATGCTTATAGTTATTTATTACCTTGAGTCTGAGTCGGTGGTTTCATAAACTGAGGAGTCGGAGCCAGATGATCTTTGTTTCCACAGCCCTGGAAATAACACTTGCTATTCTAGCAATGTGTACAGCTGACTCCCCCCTTCCCTTCAAGTCCCACGCCACTTCCCGAGGATTTCTTCTACCAATGCTGGTTTAAGGTGCCCTGGGGCAAACTTAATTAGGGCCCCCCCCCCCCCCGCGATAGCTCCCCCATTATGATAGTCCCCCCCCCCCCCCCAACCGATGGATATTTCCACACTGCTCCCCGGGGCCCCTGCCCATTAGCTGCATACTCACTTGTCCCAGTGCTCTCTGCCTCTTTTCTATCAAGCATGTGTTGTGTGTAAACACGCGCCACATACAGAAGAGGTGGACAGCGTGGCTGAAGACTGCCCGGAGGGTGTAGCCAGTGCCCGCTGGGACAAGTGAGCATGAAGATAATGTGCAGGGGGAGCAATGCGAGAGATGACCTGGCAGGGCCTAGCAGCAGTCGCAGGATTTGGGGCTATTCCCCCCTTTGCTTGTTTGCCTGTATGTCAGCGCCGGCCCTGTAGAGGGTCACAGAGGGTCTCCTTCATCAGATAAGTGCAGACATATGTCTGCACTTATCTGATGAAGGGGACCATCCATGGCCTCGAAACAATTGTCATGTTGTGTTGACACTTGCAATAAGGTATAAATATCCTTGAATACCAACATTGGTCTGCTAGCCAACCTTGGACTTTCTATGTTGAATTGATGTGGCTTTTGCATCCAGGCTACGCACCCAACTTCTAATGGTAAGGTGTGCTTCTCCCAAACCTCATATTGTACTATGGTTACTTCCACTGGGCATACCTATAGACCTGGTTACTTATACTGGGGGCACCTGTTTTGGGCGAACTGTTGTCAGATTCACTGTATTTTTGGGGAACCTCAGCTGCCAGATTAAGTGTATTTTTGGGAACAGCTGCCAGATTATGTGTATGTTGGGGAACCGCTGCCAGATTGTGTAAATTGGAGGAACCGCTGCTTCCAGATTATGTGTAGTTGGGGAAACCACTGCTGCCAGATTACATGTATTTTGGGTGATCTGCTGCCAGATTACGCGTATTTTGGGGAACCGCTGCCAAATTATGTGTATATTGGGGGAACTGCTGCTGCCAGATTATCGATTTTGGGGGAACCACTGCCATATTATCTGTATTTCGGAGGAACTTCTGCCAAATTGTGTGGATTTTTGGTGAAATGCTGTCATATTACATGGATTTTGGGCAAACACTATGGCAGAGCTCAAACTTCCCCAACAGAGCTGTTACACCACTGCTAAGGTCATGTATATTTGGCCCCACCCATGATCATGCCCACATTCTGTTGCATGACCACACCTATTTTTCGGAGCAGGGTTTTTTTTTTTATTAATGTAAAATATCTGTTGTCAGTAAATTATTATATCTTTGTAAAAATGTGACAGGTTGGCAACAGTGGTACAGGGCCCCATAATCTCCTATTGCCCGGGGGCCCCATGACTTGTCAGTCCGCTCCTGGAGTTACTTTACACTTTTAATGTTAAACGCCTGTGGGAGTGGGAGAGTGAGATATTTAATATACATGAGGCAGGAGAGAGGGATTAAAGGCTTCAGAGTATTTCAGGTTTGTAAATAACAACAATTACAATATTAGTTAGTAAATGTCTCGCAGCAGTTGTGCATCTTACCACTATCCTCCTTTTTAAAGTTGCATGTATTCAATCATTTTTTCTCTATTGTCAGGATTTGCACAAGAAGCTTCCACCAATCAGAGTGCGAATATGACGGAAAGTCCATTGGCTGCGACAGGTTCATCCATTGAGAACGCCACACATTTACAAGATTCAAGCACCAGTGTGACGGCGCTGGCTGATGTCACACATGGAGAGCAGCACAATGAGGGCGTGGCAGCCACAGACCCCCATATAGCCAAAGATTCATCTACAAAGCCTGGACTGGAATTCAGCACTGGGCCGCCTGTTGTCACCAGATTGGTGCAGGAGGCCTCCACTGACAGTGACGTGACCTCCGATAGTGCATTGCACACTGATCCGAAGCCCAGAGACCCAACGGGGCCAAACTTTACCCAGCCACCTCCAACCACCCACTTACCTAGACTGGAGGATGCTACAACAGGTGAGTGGGCCATGCTTCCTGTGCAATCTGCAATCCATTACAGGAAATTAGTCTTAACTATATGGAAAGCCTAATCATCCTTCTCTTTCCACAGCTGACACAGAACATTTATATCACACTTTTCTCCTGGTGGACTCAAAGCCCCAGAGCTGCAGCCACAAGGATGCGCTCTATAGGCTGTAGCAGCGTTAGGGAGTCTTGCCCAATGTTTCCTCACCGAATAGGTGGTGGCTTACTAAACAGAAAGAGCTGAGGTTTGAACCAGAGGCAGAGCCCTTCATCGGTACACTATCCAACCAGTAGACAGCTAAAGAAATAAATCTTGGCTGGTGGATGTTGGGTGGGAAGAATACACAGCAGGGGGCCATTTGGAAGCTTTGAGGCTGTATTTTAGTCCAAAGATATGATCACCTGATTAATTTAATATCCTCATCCTGTCTTCATCCACAAGGGTATTGGTCAGCCCTCAATCTAACTGTATCATGTGGTCCATCATTTGTAGTACAGCCTTTTTTTTTGTACAGAATTACTTCTTTGCCATTTATTTTATTTATATAGCGCTGACATATTACGCTGCGCTGTACAGAGTATATCTTGTCTTGTCACTAACTGTCCCTCAGAGGGGCTCACAATCTAGTCCCTACCATAGTCATATGCCTATGTATGTATCGTGTAGTGCATGTTTTAAAGTCTAGGGCCAATTTAGGGGGAAGCCAATTCCTTATCTTTATGTTTTTGGGATGTGGGAGAAAACTGGAGTGCCCGGGGTAAACCCACACAGACACAGGGAGAACATACAAATTCCTTGCATATGTTGACCTGGCTGGGATTTGGTTGGTTCATTGGCTATATTCATTAGCATGTCTCCCATTTGCTATGCACCAAGATCTGCCCAGTCACACCCCCACAGCTCAGCGGCTGCCAACTTCTTGCAGATAACACAATCAGAGGAAAGAGGCGCCCTGGGATGATAAAAGCGTTTAAAAACGGCTAAAAACAGTAGAAAGTTTGAGGTGTCTTACCTCAATGACGAAAATCTCTGCAAAGTATTACAAAAGATTTTTATTAGCACAAGCGGCCTCCTACCATTTTTGTCTTGCAGATAACAACTTCCTTCTTGCAGAGGACAGCTGTTGGGATCATAGCCTTATTTTCACACCTAGCAATGCCGGATTTACAATTTTTCCACTACATTTCTCTCTATGTAAATATAAAAATGCTTGCTTGCTTTTTGCTTGGCTTGAATTTGGTTTTCATTGAGTGTTGCTAGACTAAAATCCTGGCAAGGTAATCTAATCTTTGTGCACCCTTGGATTTACTTAGCTGTTTGCCCTTGGCACCCCCCTATGCAGTCAATAATGCTACCTACTAAGACTCACTCTGATTAACATTGAGATAAGTAAATACACATCCAGTTTCATGTAGAAAGATACTCTAGCCAAGTATGGGCAACCTGTGTTTGCAGATAGTGCTATAGGGGCATCATAAGATTTTATGAACTATTTACTCATCTTGTGTATTTCTAGAGACTACCACCAACCACACAGAGAGCCCACTGCTTCTCAGCACAGCCTGGGTACCCAGCACTGAAACCCGGCTCAGCACTGAGAACCCACCAGAGTCTGCTCAGCCTGAAGCTACAACAGCCAGACCTCACCCCAACTCAGCATCTACCATCACTGCCAGCACGCTTGTCACCACCACCCTGACCACAGCACAGCCTACCAGCCCTAGCACACTGACCACCCCAAGCACTTACACCGCCAGGACCGCCGTACAGAGGGACCCGTCTGGGCTGGAGGTGGGAGGTAATAAAGGTGAGAACCATTATGAAGATATGTCACTCATAGACTTCAAGGTTGCTTTTACAAGCTGCTGAGGTGACATGGTGGTGGTCATGTGACTACAGAACTGCTTCAGGCCTCCTTTCCACGAACTGTTAAGCTGTGTGCTCAGCAAGCAGTTACCAAGCAGAAGTAAGCCGTTATCATGCAGCAACATGCAGTTGCTAGGCAGCAGTGAGCAGTTGTGAGAGTTTGAGAGGCATTTCACTGCCTACCAACAGTCGGTGGAAAGGAGGCCTTAGTCTTCTAAGCTGTTAATTATGTTTGTGATAAAATTCCTAATTTTCCATCATGGCTAATGACGGTTCTGTCTTTGTGAGCTTACAATCTGAAGGGATATGGAGGAAAGACAAGGTGGGTTAGTGAACAAGCTATATATTGGCTGTCACTGCAGGTGTGTCCTCGGTTATCTTAAATCCTCACTTTAAAAGGTGAGTTATAAGGGTGCATTTAAAGGATTCAAGAGTTGGAGAGTTGCAGATATGTTGTGGGAGGGAGTTCCAGAGGAGGGGAGAGGCCAGTGAGAAATCCTGTAGAATCGCTCTGAAAATCTGCATCAAAAACCTCTAGCATTTTGCGGATCTGCTAGAGGTTTTTGGTGTGCATTAGCCCTTATAGAGGAAGAATCCTCTCATTCTCCTGCAGAGTACCTGCACATCACTGTTAGGCCCAGTGCACACCAAAAACCTCTAGCAGATCCGCAAAACGCTAGAGGTTTTTAAGCAGATTTTCAGAGCGATTCTAGGCATGTTTAGAGAGATTTTCTAAACATGTCTAGCATTTTTTTGAGCATTTTTGTGTAGCAGATTTCATATATTGTTACAGTAAAGCAGTTACTGAACAGCTACTGTAACAAAAACGCCTGGAAAACCGCTCTGATCTAGTGTTTTTCAGAGCGGTAGGAGCATTTCCTATACTTTACATTGAGGCAGAAACGCATCTGCAAACCGCAAAAATGCTGCAGGAGCCCCGTTTGCGGTTTGCTAAAAACCTCAGACCGCTGGTGTGCACCATCCCATTGTGATACATTAGCCAAGTGTTTTCACAAGCGGCACCGGTTTTGAAAACGCTACCAAAAACACTTGGTGTGCACCAGCCGTTAGATGTATCCACAGTTAAGATTGCCTAGTGCACGATTGACATTCTTGGTTCCTGTCTGCACCTTCTACATGTACTTTTACCAAGGACTAGTTTTGATTTCTTTTTAACAGCTACTCTAGACCTATATCCTAAGTTTAGTTCAATTGAATCTCTGGATGTAGATAAAATAACACAGAATAGAATGTCCCCAACACATTGCCTGTTAAATAAGATTCACTGGAACCCCATATCAGCTGGGTTCCGGTGTGTAGCTCCACCCTGTTGCAGAAAATGGCCCTGGACTTTCCTTTATCAGATATAGAAAAGGTAGAGGCCTTTTTCTGCAAGGTGGCAGGGAACATGCCGGAAGCCAGCAGATGTGGTGCTCCGGTGGATCTTATTATACAGACAAGGGGCTTGATTCACAAAAGCGGTGCAAAGTGTTTGCACGCCAGTGAAAAGCCCCTTATCACGCCTAAACTCACTTTAGGCGTGATAAGAAGAAACTCGCGCGAAGTTACCGCGCGTAAGTGCGCGCGCAGCACCCGACGCTTCGCGCGAAGCTCCCATTAAACCCTATGGGACTTTGCGCGCGTACGCGCGGTAACTTCGCGCGAAGAGCAGGAAAAAGCGGTGATAACTCAGTGGTGAAAAGGTCATCACGCCTAAAGTCTTTTAGGCGTGATAACTGGGTTATCACCGCTTTGTGAATCAAGCCCAAGATGTCAGGCATTCACATTGGCAATGTCAGGCTGGGATGGCTGACAGGGTAGAGTGTCAGCTCCTGGCCAGGAGATTTTTGCTCCCAAAAGCAGATGCAGATGTCATCTTAATATAGTCTTTACATTCCTAAGCTTTGCCAGTGATGAAATGCCTTTTACATTACATACTTTCAATCAACAAGATTGTTATATGCAAATTAAAGCAGTCCGAATCGAGGAGTTGGAGTCGGTGATATCATAAACTGAGGAATCGGAGTTTGAGTAGGTTGATTTTTGTACCGACTCCACAGCCCTGGACAGAAGTGAGAAGAGAGATGATTGCTGATTTGTTTTTTGATTTTTTTCTTTCACTCAGATCTGCCAAGTTTCCATTCCGGGAGCAGCTCCAACCCTTTGTTTGTCATGATTGTTTCTGTCTTTACCATTATGGTGGTAATGGTTGTCGTGGCGGTTGGGTTTCATCGGTACAAGAAAAGAAACCGGCGCACAGAATTCAGACGCCTTCAGGACTTACCAATGGTGAGAGATGGAGAGTGTCAGTGAACCAAACTGACTGTATTCTGCTTAAGCCAGTGTAAGACTTGTGTGGGTGGGCCAATTGAACAAAACAAGAAGGAACTAGAGTCACCCTCAGGATCCCCATCAGTGCTATCAGCGTTCTTGCAGTTCCTGCTATACAACAAAAGCATACATAATGGGAACTATCAGGTGGAGAGACGGATGCACACACACAGTTAGGGCCCTTTTCCACCAGCGCGTTTGCGCTGGCTGAATCGCAAAACCGCAAACCGCTAGCGATTTTACAATCGCTACGGTTTGCTTTTTAACATAGGAATCGCGGTAGGTCATTTCCACAACCGCGATTCGCTTTTGTCGGGAACGCGAACGCGCGGCGGAGCGATAATTGCCGCGATTTTGCTATGCAGTGCATAGCATAGCAAAATCGCGGCGGCGAACGTCGGGGAATCGCCGGTAATTGCGATTCAGCAATCGCTAGCGTTGCAAGTGGAAAAGGGCCCTTACTGTTGTCTGCAGAGATCAGGACCTAAATCCCATGGGCGACAGTCTGGTATTGCTAACCTATAGAGGCTTCCATACTCATGCTAGATTCTCTGTAAGAGGCTTTATCTAGAGCAGTGTTTCTCAACATTTTATTGGTATGTACCCCTTATAAAACCCTGTACTCACCAAGTACCCCTTAACAAATACATATTTAATCGTAGTACATGATAATTGGTTCTACACAATTTCCAAGCATTTACTGTTGCTTTTAATTAGAAAAAAATACTAATTTGGTGTTTATATAGGATTTATAATTTTCTAAAACTCTAAATTTGTTACTCTTGATCAAGTATGTCAAGCCTGAGTACCCCCTGGAACCATCAGAAGTACCCCCTGGGGTACGCGTACCGCATGTTGAGAAACTAGGATCTAGAGGTTGCTCTATACCTCCTTGGATTCTACTGCCTGCCATGTGAGCATAGTTGGTGCCTGACTTTATACTATATCCATAGGGAAGTGTAGGGCAGTCTCCAGCTAAGTGTATTCCCAGTGTTTGTCCTCTGCTGTGTATATCTGATTGTGGAGGTTTTCATACCAGAGTAGGCACTACAGGTACCAAGAAAACCTTGATGAAACGTTGTATCCATCTATAGCTGTGTTCAAGTGATCTCACCATTCTATTTGAGATCTGTGCTTGTGCAGACATTGTGCAAGGGAATTGGAGTTCCTTTTTGTTCTGTAATGTAGAGCGATTTTGACACCTGACCTGAGTTGGAGATGTGTTGTAGGAGGGAGTTTCAGAGGAGGAGAGATGCCTATGGCAAGTCTTGTATACATGAACGTGAGGAGGTGTGTCTACTGAACAGAGGAAGGTGGTTTGCAGAATTTAGGTTTCGTCTGTTATGGTGAAAGATTTTGAGTGCAGTAGCCCACTCCAGAAATGATTCCACATAACTAATATCTTAAACTTAGGAAACTGTGAACCTCACTTCAAGGTTTGGTGGGCTGCTATAAGTTAGCAGAAGCGGATTGAACGAAATAAAATGTTTTCTATGCACTGTCAGTGGTTGATGGAGGATGTAGCAAGACATAGGAGTAACTTCCAAAGCACAAAAGAGAGGATTTGGATGGTTACAAAGGTTCCTGTAAACATTGGGCAGTAGAGTAAGTTTACAAACTTGCAGATCCCAAAGAGTAGACCAGGGTAGGGAAATCGGGGTTCAAATAACTACCTTTATAGAGAGTTTATTTTTCAACTCCATAAACCAAACCTGCCTTATATGGCGAGTCAGATCACTTTTAGTGCAGCCGTATTTAGTTGTGATTGGACTGGAAAGGAAAGATTGTGCTGGCCTTTGATTTCTGACAATTTCTGATTTTCTCTCCTGGCAGGACGACATGATGGAAGACACACCACTGTCACTCTACAGCTACTAGATGACAACACACTCCACCAGCCTTATTTTGCACAAGACTTTTACATTTAATTTTCTTGTGAGCACTGGGAGCCCTGAGGCACAAGTAGTTGCCCTCTGTCTCTTTGCTCCCATTGTGCCTTCCCCTCCCTCCCTTCCCCAAGTTTGAAGTGGGCCAGGACCTCGCAGTAATTCCAGGGCACTCTGCCCATCCTTGCCAGATGGTTTCAGCCACCACACAGCGCAGATCTGACTACTGACTGAGCCAGTTCTCTCATGATGAAAAAACCCTCCCTGCACTGCCATGTTAGCATCACTCAGAGCGGTCTGAGTCAGATGAGCGGCCTCTTCCCAATACTGTGCTCTGTCGTACTCCAGCTACTACATCTGGATAGGGCTGAATTCTACAGAGCTGGAACCACAGAACACACCTGCTGACTTTCTGCGTTCAGGTTCCTTTTAGAAAGTGCGGATATCTTATCACCCACGGCCCAGATAAAAATTACAATCACATCCCTTGATTCTATTTTGAAGCCAAATGTTGTTTGCGAGTTGCCCTTTTGTCTTGTTGTTTTTGCACTTTGGTGTAACTACAAACCGTTATTGTGAATGTTTTACTTGATCTGGTGCATTCCAGTCTTCTTCTTGCTGCCTCCCCACCTGCCACGTGCTGTAGTCGGAAAGATTTCACATTTATCCTCAATGTAAATATGGATTTCGGGGGGGGGGGGGGGGGGGGGGGAGATGTCACGCCAGCCTTGGGGATCTGTTTCTTGTCTGCACTGGTACTTACAGCAATAAAACCCGTCTGGTATTTGCACGGAAGTAAATTAGAGGACATTCCAAAGGCCATAAACTTTACGGTACTACAACCTCCACCTCCTGAATGACTATGAAGTTATGGCTGTCAGACGGTTGTACAGTGAAAGACGCAATGAATACAGAGGGACACCTTCTCCATGGATAATTGTCACTACTCACAGATTACAAGCCATTCACCTTGTCAGTATGCTGGTCTCTATGGTGTGATTCAGCTAAATGCAAGGGATGGGGAAGCTAGCTGTGAGTGGTATGTGTTGACTGGCATTGATAGTCTACCCGGGATGTTGATGTGGCCTTTGCCTGGATGCCTTCCGAGAGAGAGTATTGTCTAGTGCCCATACACCTGCTACCAGATTCACCATCCAATTTGCGAGAGAGATCTATTGCCTGCCCACACACTGCAGAGAGATTTCTATTGGAAATCATCCTAGCATTGCCGGCTGGGCCGCACCCCAAATATTTGCTTCTTCCCTTGGCATGCTGTGTTCCATGTTCGTCTGTCACTTCTCCTTGCCTCCTGTGTCCGGTGTCTTCTTGAATTGCCATTGTGAGCACCTGTACCACGACAGTTCCGCATGTAATGACATAATGTGGAAGGGGACACATATCTGGGGGAGTAGACCGGCCGGAGGTCCATCGGTCAACGGGAAATCCGGTGCTGTTGTCCCCTTGCACACAATCGATCAGTTTGTCATCAGGTAGCAGTGTAATGTTTGTAAATCAACTGCTTAAAATTGGTCAGTCAATAGCTTTGCATTGAAAATATTTTAGGAGCATTCAATCAATCTGCGTGGCACAGAACTCATTTACTTGCAACACCACTGCTCTCTCCAATCTTTGCTGACTTCTGTCATGTAGATAGTAGTAGACAGGATTTCCATTGAAATGAATGAGGAGGCCCACTGCAGCGCAGTGCCACCTGGAGAGTGGAGCAAGTGCAGGTACTGCTTTGGGTGCTAGGTGTAGGTCCATGCATAAAAGGGTAAGAACAGGCGAAAGTAATGATCCAGTAGCCTTTTGGGGAGGCGGTTAGCAGAGGTCTGACTCACAAATGTGTATTCTGTAATAAAAACTGAATGTAGTTAAATATCCAGATATCCTGATCCTGGGGAGGAGTTTTCCTCTGCACAGCTGCCTTCCTGTTAGTACTCACAGTGCTTTGCACAGGCAACCTTTGTTTCTTTTGCACCAATATTTGTGAATGTTAATAACTCATTTACATTAGGTAATCTATAGTTTAAGTTTATTAATCTGTTTAAAAAAATTGTTGACTTCTCACATATTGATCTTCAGTGTGTAGATGCAGTACAATTACCATCACACTTGTAGATTGCGCCAGCCAATGTTTGCACTCAGGGTACTAGCCATCGACACGCCAGATGCCGCCATCTTGTTTTCCTTTGTATTATAAATAGGAACCTTTTTTTTGCCATATTTGCACCTCTGTTTTGATGACTTGTGAAAGTTGTTCTTTGATTAATTTTTCTCTAGTTTTATTACCGGTTGAAATAAAATGTTTATTTTTCCCCAGTTTTGTATTTACTGCTTTGTATAGAACAAGATGGTTGTGCTTATAACAGCAACGGATCAAAGAGCGAAATGTGAAGTAAACAGAGACAATCCCAATTACTTAGGGCCCTTTTACACAAGCAATTCATAGGCAGTAATAAGCCTGTTGAATTCGTTCAACTGCTTGCTGCTGCCTGGTAACTGCTTGCTGAGCACACAGTTCAACTTCCCATGTGAAAGGGCCCTTAGGGCTCGTTTCCACTGTAGGGGTGCGGAATCGCCTGGATTCCACCGCTGAAGAAATCGCATGCGGCTGCGTTTCCGCATGCAGATTTACCCGCGATTTCGCATGCGATTTCGCATGGCAAGGAGCCATGCGAATTTAACCATGTCACTGCCTGTGTTAAGTTCCATTGGCTTTCATGCGAAATCGCGGGGAAATCCGCATGACAAAGCCGCATGCGATTTCCCTATTGAATACATTAGCGGCGATTCGCCCGCATTCCTGCCGCACACGAATCGGTCGTGCAGATTTTCCCCGCACCGAAAAACGCCGCCACACACGTGGAAACAGCCCCATCCACTAACATTAAGTATGCGAATCCGCATGCAGTGCCCGCATGCGGATTCGCTATAGTGGAAACGAGCCCTTAAAGTAAACCTGTAACATTTACAGTAGAATCACTTTATAGTAAACTATTGACCTTTTTTACTTATCCCCAGCACTCAGAAGCCATTCTCTGCCAGGAAAGTGTGTTATGGATGTCATTCCTTATCAGTAAGGGTTACGCTATATTCCCAATGGATATTCCTAACTGGAGAGATATTGTCACTTGCATAGCACAATGTTAACTCTTTTAGACTGAAAAAAAAGAAAAGGAACACAGCATAGTTATTTGTATGCTTGCCATTGTACATACATGTCTGTCTCATTATGTCACAGGGTTCCCTTTAAGTAGAATCATTCATTTAACTAACTGCAGGCTGAAGCCTCTCCTCCCCCAGGTCATTTTGCTGAGGGGATTGTGTTGCATGCTGGGATGACTACACAGGCTTCCAGAATCGCAAACAAAATTGCCGTATTATAGCAGGTGTTTGTGTTTTTAAAGATGATGGTAGCCTGAATTTGATGCAGCAACCCACTTAAAAAATGTAAACAATGTTGGAGGAGTAGCTATATAATATTGTATTTTATTTTTATGGTGCTGTGGGTGCAATATGCTTTTTTTTTTTTTTTTTAGTTTGTTTCCTCTTTAAAAAGATCAGACGTTCCACAGATATTAGTTGTTGATACGGTATAAAGTGCAGACATTGACTTCTCTTGTAAAAAAAAAAAAATCCACCTTGGCCACACCTCTTAGGCCTCCTTATTGGTTCTTATGCTACGTACACACATGCGACAACGATCGTTCGTTGAGAACGACGAACGAGCTTTTAATTGATGAAAGAACGACCTGAGTAAAGTTAGTTTTTAAATGTGTGTAACGATCTAATCGTTAGAACGAACGTTACATCACGTAAAGCAACTATTGCGCCTGCGCATAAAAATGAGAAGTTTCACAGAGAAATAGTGAAATGCGCATGTCAAGCCTAGTACGAACGACCGTTTGCAACGATGTACTACTTTTGCAAACGATCGTCGTTGGGAAAAATCCGCCAAGACAGAACTTTCTTTTGTAGCGATTTGGCTCGTTCGTCGTTTGCCTTAATAGTCGGTGGTTCGTTTTTTGTAACGATCGTCGTTGGTAAAGATCGGGGAACGATCGTTACAAACGACTATAGTCGCATGTGTGTACGCACCTTTAGGCTTCTTTGACACGATGGCTGAACTCCATACTTGCCACAAAATTCAGTCTCTAACATGATGGCCAATGAGCATCTTCTGGCTGCACCCAAAAGGCAGCATTGGCTCAGATTTGCACCCATGTGACAGACACCTCCTCACCACCCATGTCAAGTGCCTAACAGGTCCACAGGAGAAAATGATGATGGCGGACAACCCACCGCCTGTGTGAAGGAGCTTTATTGTGGTGAGTAGGTGGCCAGTACTCTGACTAAAGTTACCTGTCTTACCAGCTCACGCAAAGCAGCAGAGTGCTAAACCACCCCGGTGAAATTAAACCTGTGATGAAAATAACATAGCAACTGCCCTCTTTATTCCACCTAAGTAATGCCAGTTGCTTGAGTCTCACCCGTGGAATCAACATGTCTCCTAAAAAAGTTCCAGATCTGTTCTCAGTTATCTAATCACTAAGTGTTAGGATCAGCATGACAGTCAACTGGCAGCACAGTGACGCAGTGGATAGCACTCTCACCTTGCAGCACTGAGTCCCGGTTCGAATCCCAGCCAGGGCACGATCTGCACTGTGTTTTTATGTTTTCCTTGTGTCTGTATCAGTTTCCTCCCACATCCCAAAAACATACAGATAAGTTAATTGGCTTCCCCCTATATTGGCCCTAGCCTACGGTACATCCACTACAAGATACATACATAGACATAGGATTAGGTTGTGAGTCGATCTGAGGGATGGTTAAGTCACAAGACAATATACTCTGTACTGCGCTGCGGAAGATGTTGGCGCTATATAAATAATAATAACTGGCATTTTTTGAAAAATAAATATGGCAGTCTCCATATTCTGACTATTCTGTGCTTTTAATGCAACGGTGCTAATTGCAGAGTCTGATACATAATTTACCCCCAGCAGCTGTCCATCTGTGCAGGATTTGTGCATACTTCACTCCGCAGCCAGGCTAGAAGGAACCTTTGGCATAAACCATCTTATTTTGTGTCCAGGGCTTCACACTGAACCACTGATCTGACCAATTAGAAACGCAGCACATGATATACCCACACAGGGCAAAACATTGGGAAATTGAAAAAGGGGTTTATTGTCCCTTTAATGTCAAATTATTGCCACCTGAATAATAAAAATACCAGCTGAATATAAAAAGTATGTCTATAAAACCTATCTTTAGCAGCAACATAGAAAGCCGTTATCTGTACAGCACCGTTCTGAGCCGTTCTTTGCTCTGGCATTATGAGCCCCTCAGATTGAGATTGAAGGGGAGTTATGCAGCCGTTGGCATCACTTCATAGCCTTGCATATGTTCCTTGGCTTTGGCAGTTCCAGCAGTCTTGTCATGAAAACAGATTGTTTGTGTGCCGTATATAAAGCCAGTGTGCAAGATGTAAGAGTCCTCAGTGTTCACCAGAGAAATCACGGAATGAAATTACTGGTTTATTGCACTTTCCCCAAGGGGGTCATCAGAGATCACTGAAATTAAGCTCTGGTGGACTGTCAGAAAATTCATCCAGATCATCACTGACATCCTTATCACTCTGGTTGCTGTTCGTTCTCCACTCTCTGCTGTGGCTGGATCTGTCTCTGGACCCTGGAGAACAAAACATAATGGCAGCAGTTACAATGCAGCATAATCTACTGTCCCCTGTGCCGTCACCCTGGCAACAGATCTGTGTTCTCTAAGTGGACAGAAAATATTCCAAACATGAGCAGAGGTGGCTGGCAACTGCCTGTGGCCTGGACTGTGTAGGAGCTGCAGATGTAGGAGTTGAGGCAGGATCATGCAAATTTTGTATGAACGTGTATGCAGCTTGAAAACAGACGAATCGAATCCCGCCGGGGTCCATTTTCAAGTTACTTGGGATTATTTTACAGAGGTCCTTTAAACACAACACAAACACAGCGAGGGGAAATTGGGCCTTAGACTATGATGGACATACTGTATGACGTAAAGCACTACGGTAAATGTCAAAAAAAGGAAATAAAAGGCTCCAGATAATACAAATTATTAGACATTTACACTTTGCCCCACCGCCAGACTAGAAGGAACCTTTGGCTTATTGGCATAAAGCATCTTTGATTTTGCCTCCAGGGCTTCTCATTAAACCACTGATCGTCAGAAAGGATTCTGACTGGTCGGATCTATGGATCAGTGACAAGCCCTGGCAGGAGAAGGGCCCCCTTTAAGTAGTGTGGCAGAGTAGGCAATGTTAAAACAAGGTTCAAACAAGGTTATAAGAAGACCCCTGAGGATTGGAATATTTGGGACAGCTCATTCAACTTTGATTATTATTATCAAGTCATAAAGCATGTTCAGGAGGTGCTGAATTTTCCCACCAGAAAGCACCCAGCTTTCATATACAAGGAGGTACAGCACACCTCTATAGGCCACATTAATACACACTTGTTACATAGGGAAAATGGGTACCTCTAGAAACTGTGGGGACACTGAGGCTGTATGAAGTCT
This sequence comes from Hyperolius riggenbachi, assembly GCF_040937935.1. Classification (NCBI taxonomy): domain Eukaryota; kingdom Metazoa; phylum Chordata; class Amphibia; order Anura; family Hyperoliidae; genus Hyperolius; species Hyperolius riggenbachi. The sequence goes on along the minus strand of NC_090651.1, from coordinate 72,336,956 downwards.
CCTCTGAGCTGATGTCAGCCAGGCTGAGCTGGGAATGTTCATCTTCTGATGAGGACAATGATGTCGATTTACTGACCTTCTGCTTCCTCGCTGACTTGGTTCGTTCTGCAGACAAAGAGAACTGCCTTCAATATACAGGGTATGTGCAAGGAATCATGTGACCAATGTCAGTACTTTCATTTACACCATGTACTGGTATTCTCAGAGCTGCTGCTAACTGCTGCCCTATTCACAATATAATGTTAAAATGTATCTAAGCACAAGAAAACGTTTGAGAGCAAAATCTGTAGGCAAGTTCCACTCACAAAGACATTTCCACACATACCTTGTTTACACTGGTCAAGCTGTTTTGCAAAGATAATGTCTGTTTTCACTGTCAATTTGCTGTGCTGACCCACAGTGCTGATGCATTACGCAAGATGTTCATGGCGAGGTTATAAGCAAACATTTTTTATCTTAATGGATAGATATCTAAAAGGCAGTTGTTATACGCACGGTATGGACGCAGTGCTGTGCGTGCTGTGTCAGGTGCGCATGTGTGGCAGGAACGCATGGGGGAGGGGGAGTGGCGCAATCTGTAAAGATCTGGGGGATTACTTTAAGAAAAAGGGTTGTAAGATTTGGCAACTTTGGTTACCTGTAACAACCATCCCTGGATGTGTTTGGCCACTTTGAAGTGTTATGTACAAGGAGCTGACTGCTCATTCTCAAATGTTTCAACAATATTTTAGGCCTCTTTTCCACGAACAGTTGAACTGTGTGCTCAGCAAGCAGTTACCAGGCAGCAGTGAGCAGTTGTGAGAGTTTGAGAGGCATTTCACTGCCTATCATCAGTCTGTGGAAAAGAGGCCTTAAAAAAATCCATATAAATTAAAGGATACCCGAGTTGACATGTGACATGATGAGATAGACATGGGTATGTACAGTGCCAAACACACAAATGACTGCTGTTCCTTTTTTTTTCTCTGCCTGAAAGAGTTAAACATCAAGTATGTAAGTGGCTGACTCCGTCCTGACAAGACGTGACTATAGTGTGACCCCATGGATAAGAAATTCCAACTATAAAACACTTTCATAGCAGAAAATGGCTTCTGAGAGCAGGAAAGAGATAATAAGGTCAATAGTTCATAGATTTTAGCTCTGGCATACTTCAATGAATGTGTCATTGAGCAAAAACAATAAAAAAAGGAGTTAAAACTTAAAAAAGTAGATTGAAATATAAAATAAAACTGGAATATCTTAAAAAGTCATTTTTAGGAGAAGGAAAATAGATACAATCGTTTATGTTCACCTCGGGTGTCCTTTAAGCCTTAAAGGACAACCAAGGTGAAAATAAACTGATGAGAAAACAATTGTATATATCCTCCTTCTCCTAAAAATGACTCTTTTTAATATCCAACAGTTTTATTTTATATTTAAATCTAGTTTTTAAGTTTTTACTGTTTCATTGTCTCTGCTCAATGACACCTTCACTGAAGTATGTCAGCTAAAATCTATGAATTATTGACCCTTTTTATCTCTTTCCTGCTCTCAGAAGCCATTTTCTGCAAGGAAAGTGTTTATGGCTGCAGTTACTTATCAGTCAGGGTTATGCTTTAGTGTGACCCAGTCTGACACGGTCCGGACCCAGACAGAAACCGTCATCTGCATAGCTGATGTTTAACCTTTTCAGGCAATGAAAGAAAAAAAGGAACACAGCCTAGTTATTTGTGTGTCACACATGTCCATCTCATCATGTCACATGTCACCACGGTACTCCTTCAAAGAGAAATCGTGACCAAGAATTGAACTTCATCCCAATCAGTAACTAATACACCCTTTCCCATGAGAAATCTATTCCTTTTCACAAACGGATCATCAGGGGGCTCAGTGTGGCTGATATTGTGGTGAAACCCCTCCCACAGTGTGATGTCAGGACCATGGTCCTGACAGCTTCCTGTCCGTGAATCTCATTGCATTGTGGAAAATAACAGCTGTTTACAGCTTACCGCAATGCAATAAGAAGTCTAAGGGACGTTCACAGTGAGACGTTAGCGTAGCATTGTAACATGTACTGTGGGTTACCACTAAACGCACATGTTACCGGGTACAGGAGAGCATACTTTTCATTGACTGTATGCTTTACTGTACCTACTTTATGCAACTTTTCGGTTGCGTTAAAACTTTACAATGCAATGTCCTAATGTGAACCTAGCCTAAATCAAACAATGATGCAAACTTGTACCCTAAATCTAAAGAGCATGCTGGTGAAGCTAATCTCATTGACCGGGGAAATAAATGTCTGATGTGAGAAAAATCACAATCACCTAAGAAGGGTAAAGCCTCTGGATCCTAATGAGGCTTCCCTTGCTGTCCTCTGATCCCTGCTGCCGCCTGCAGACCCTCCAAAGATTACAGAGAAGGGCTTGCTGGTAATCCGATCGGAGCTGCGCTCCTCTTCAAGCCTGTGTGAGTTCGGCCTTGCCTGCAGAGTAAGCTGGAGCCATTCGTGCACAAGCTGGATGGTCCAGGAGCGCCAACGGGGGACCAGAGTACACAGTGGGAAAACCCATTAGGATCCAGAGGCTTCTCACTCCTTAGGTAAGTGCGTGTTTCTCTTAAACACACATTTTGCAAATGCCAAGTCCAGCTTTATCATACCAGGAACTAGGAGCAGAGTGTACACTGCAGACCCTCAGTGTGAATTTCAGCTGAAACCCTGTAAGCCCTCCAGCTTCTACTCACCCACTCTGTCACTCCTGGAGGTCCGGGCAGAACGTTTCCCCTCCAGATGCCTCATCTCTTCCTTCAGATCTGCAATCATTGACCTGTGGATGGATAGTAAAGGGTGAAATTCTCATCTTCAGTTCCTCTTGTGATGCAAGTTCTTCATTTAGGATAAAAGCCTCAACCAACATGATGAGATATCAATAATCTTCACTGCAGGCCAAAGTGGAAGATGCAGTAGGACTAAATTAAAAGATTATTAATATTATAATTAAATGTTATTAATCAACAGGGCTGCTCAAATCCGGAACTGGGAGACATCCGGATAGTTCTATCCGGATACCTCCCAGTAAACCTGTGGGGGGGGGATCTTACCTGTCTGACGTTTTCTTCGGTCCGTCCCTCGGCGCCTCCCACGATGCAGTCCAAGCGGCGATCACGTGATTACAAACACTTCCTCCTTTCGGGTTGAAGGAGGAAGTGTTTGTAATCATGTGACGTGCGTGCAGCACATCATGGGAGGCGCCGAGGGACGGACGAAGAAGACGTCAGACAGGTAAGATTTCCCCCCCCCGCCCAGGTATACTGGGAAATATCCGGATAGCAACTATACGGGTATCTCCCGATTCCGGATTTGAGCAGCCCTATTAATCAAGTGCTAACATATTACACACCACTGTACAATAAGATGGGGACACAATACAACATCAAACAATATAGCATGGGGACATTAAAGCGCTAAGCAATGGTACACAAAATAGTGAAATAAACAATGGTGCACAGACTGTAGGGATACATATAGAAGATGAGTCACTGAGTCCATATGGTGGCGGAGAAAAGCCCACATGGAAGAGAGCCCTGCCAAAAAGGCTTACAAACTAAGGTAGAAGGAGTAGGACACGTTAGGGAGGGGGTGTCAGTTAAATGATAAAGGTACTATAAGCTAAGAATGAGTGCTGTGTCTGTATACATTTAAAGAATGTTCTCGCAGGGTCCCCTCCATAGCAGCCGCCGACCCAGCCAGGTAGGTGGCCTCTGCGAAAGTGCACCACACCATGCAGCTCGCATCTTCTGCCCCTGTGCAGAACGCTCCTCGCTACACAAGTGCAATTGAGGGTGGCACACTCACACATGCGCAGATGCTGCTAACCTGGCTACAGACGGGATCCCTGGAGGAAAGCTTAGAGCGGAGCTGCAGCGAGGGACACACAGGCTTCCAGGGGTTGGAGGAAGCCCCAGGTAAAGAGATCTGATTTTTTCCCAGTTCCCTGATGTTTCCTTTATGGACTATAGTTTAGATATAACTTGTAAGCTATTGGTAAATGCAAAGATCGTTAATATTTACACATTAATTGCAGAAAAGGGTGCCTGAGACAGCTCTGACATCAGCAGAGTAATAATTCAAGCAGTTTTTTTTTCTCATTGGTTTTCTAAACGGCCAACGATAGGGCAGAAAATCTGAATACAGTACTATAGCTAGTTCCTATGTCAGAGTTTGTGGCAGCTGTAAGCAAAGTGACTGAACTGTGCAGCTCTGCTATTGGAAAGCCAGAAGGCAAGTGACTAAAAAAAGGCAAGAAACAGCAATATAACATTCTTATTTCCACAGCAGTTACTTTATGGAAATGTATCCCAAACTTGGGAGTCTGAGTAGTCAGATGATGATATTGTTGCTGTACAGATCAATTGCAACACTGTCCAACTATACCCACATTTCACAGGCTGTCATCAGTGACCTGTCTAGAATGTGCAGGACAAGATGACGGTTGGAATCACCCCAACCCTATAATAGCTGCAAAATGTGCTGTGCAACTTACAGCAGGCTCAGAAATCCATTCATTCATTCATGCAGTGAGTTCTAACTAGAGTTTGTTTTCCATCAGGCTCCATGCATTTTACAGACAAAATGACATCAGAATCAGAATCAGAATCAATTTATTTTCGCCAAGTAAGTTTGCACCTACAAGGAATTTGTCTTGGCAGTTTGCTTAACAAACACAAACAAAAACAATACAAGGACAGACAGTGTGAATATTACAAGTTAAGGACATTATGAGTATAGTGGCAGTAAGCAATGTGAGAATTGTTCATGTTTAGTTCTGTGCTGATTACTTTCAGTCCTAGCAGCTCTAACGTGGTTCCGCATTAAGTATGGCTACCGCTTGAGGGAAAAAACTGTTCCTGTGTCTAGAGGTTTTGGTAGCGATTGACCGGAATCTTACTCCTGAAGGCATGCGCTGGAAGATGGAGTGAGCTGGGTGAGAGGGGTCAGAGGCAATTTTGGTTGCTCTCTTTCTGCACCTGCTAGTGTAAAGATCCTGCAGGGAAGGTAAGCTACAGCCAATTATCCTTTCCGCTGATCGGATGATGCGTTGCAGCCTCCCCTTTTCTAATGCTGAGCAGGAGCCGAACCATACAGTCATAGATGATGTTATGGTTGATTCGATGATTGCAGTGTAGAACTGCACCATTAGATTTTGAGGTAGGCCAAACTTTTTCAGCTGCCGTAGATGGTACATTCTCTGTTGTGCTTTCTTGACAATAGTGGCAGTGTTGTTGTCCCATTTTAAGTCGTTTGAGATCGTGGACCCAAGAAACTTGAATGACTCTACTTGGGTTATTGTGGATCCATTTATGGTTAAGGGGAGGTGCTGGGGGGGAGATCTCCTAAAGTCTATTAACATCTCCATGGTTTTGAGAGCATTTAGTTCCAAGTTGTTGCTGCTGCACCAGGAGGAAAGCTGTCCCACCACATGCCTGTATGCAGACTCATCCCCGTTTTGAATGAGACCAACAACTGTTGTGTCGTCTGCAAACTTCAGAACCTTAACAGATGGATCTGTGGAGATGCAGTCATTGGTGTAAAGTGAGTACAGCAGTGGGGAAAGCACACAGCCCTGGGGTGCACCAGTACTGACTGTCAGAGAGCTTGATGTGAGTTTACCAAGTCTAACACGCTGTCTTCTGTCGGTTAAGAAGTCGGTTATCCATTTGCAGAGGGATTCAGGTATATGTAGCTGGGAGAGCTTGCTGTGCAGCAGTGATGGAATTATGGTATTAAATGCAGAGCTGAAATCTATAAATAAAATCCTGGTGTAGGTTCCTGGGATATCTAAATGCTGTAGTACATAATGCATACACATGTTCACGGCATCGTCTGCGGATCTGTTAGGCCTGTAGGCAAATTGCAAAGAGTCCAGCAGGGGATCTGTGATGGATTTCAGATAAGTCATTATCAGTTTTTCAAATGCTTTCATGACCAGTGATGTTAACAGGCCTGTAATCATTTAAACATGCAGGTTTTGTTTTTTTTTGAATTGGTACAATAGTTGCGCTTTTAAAACAGGCAGGAACAATTGAGAGTTCTAGAGATGCTTTGAATATGTCTGTAAATACAGGCGCTAATTGGTCGGCACAGAGATTCAAGCATTTCGCAGACACAGCGTCTGGTCCCATTGCTTTCCTGGTGTTTTGTTTTTTGAAGAGTCTGTTTACATCTGATTGGCATATTGTTAGAGCATGCACATCTGGGGACAGGTCAATAGATTGTGTCTGGCCTCCTGTGTTGTGTAGTTGCTGAGGCACCGCAGGGGGTGGAGACGTTGGCTGGCAGGAAGAGTGTTCAGTTTGCCTGTGGCAGAGATGCAAATTGACTTGTTGTGTTTGGCTTTTGTTGGTAGTGTCAAACCTGCAATAAAATGTATTCAGCTCATTTACAAGCTGCAGGTTATGTAGTGAGGGGGGAGGAGATTTCCTCCTGTAGCTGGTAATTTCATGTAGAGATTTCCATATTGTGGATGAGTCGGCGTTAGAAAATTTTTCCTCAAGTTTTTGTGAATAATCTTTTTTTGCGTCGGTAATGGCTCTCTGCAGTTTGTATTTCGCAGCTTTGTAGAGGACTTTATCGCCTGTACGATGTGCCCTTTATTTGTCGAAAGAAACAGAAGCAAGACATGGTTTATGACAAATAAATGGCTAAGAGGTAAGTACTGTATACACAATAGATTAGGCATCAAATTAAAGTAATTTAAAAACTATAGGCTATCTAAATCAATTGTGTATCTAAATCAGTTGTGATTGAACATTGATCAGAAAAGACACCCTTATAATTCCAACACAAGTCAATCAGCATTGTTCTGTAAACTGCATGGCTCTGCACTATGTGTGGTTCTGTACTCTGTGTTGTTCTGCTGAGATCTGATTAATAACAGAGAGGTGCAAGGTGATAAATGATAACTAGTAACTCTAGCCAAACACTGGTCGATTTGCCATCAGATTCGACCAACAGATAGATCCCTCTCTGATCAAATCTGATCAGAGAGGGATCGTATGGCTACCTTTACTGCAAACAGATTGTGAACCGATTTCAGCCTGAAACCGTTCACATTCTGTGGTGGTAGTGGTGCTGCCGCCGCTCTCCCCAAACCCCCTCCCCCCCCCCCCGCATACATTACCTGCTCCACCGGCGCGACTGCCCCCGGTCACCGCTGCTCCGTCTCCGCTCTGGTCTCCGGGTCCGGCATGCTTCACTTCCTCCTGCCCGGCAGGAAGTTTAAAGAGTAGAGCGCCCTCTACTGTTTAAACTACCTGCCGGGCAGGAGGAAGTGAAGCATGCCGGAGACCAGACCAGAGCGGAGACGGAACAGCGGTGACCGGGGGAAGTCGCATCGGCGGAGCAGGTAATGTATTGCCGCTCTATTGTGTCAGTCGCCGGGCACTCGAACGCCGCTAGCGGCGCGCTCCCTAACCGCGGGCGATCGACGGTAATTTTCCGCACGGAGCAATCGATGGGATCGGACGAAATAGATCGAAATTTAGCGTGTAGCGGGAACGATGTGACAGCAGATTCGATCCCAGTGATCGAATCTGCTGTCGATCGGCGGGGAATCGGTCTAGCGTATGGCCAGCTTTATGTGGATACTGCCCTCGGGAGAGTGAAGCTTCCGCCATTCCTCTTCATTCTTCCACTCCAGCGATGGGAGCTTGGAAGTTCCACAGAGCTTGCCTGTGCAGTAGTCACTGAGCTTGCGGAGGTCTCAGTGCTGCTGGTACAGTGAGGAGGAGAGCAACAGGGAAAATATTGATGATTTCCTGGGTCCAGCATGCATCACACAAAGTATAACTATACTCATCCTGCTCGCATGCCTTTGTTAGCAAGTAGGGATGGTCAATCAGATGATAATAATTCCAAGTCAAAGTAAATTGTATGCCAAATCTATGCAAATCTATGCAACATTGAAACAGACCAATCAATAGCAGTAGCTGCTACTGCATTTGATTAAACCATTTCTAAGCAGCATACATTTACATAAAGTTTGCTTTTTACCCGGAAGAGGAGGAGTCATGAAAGGCCCATGAAGGCAAGTCAGTTGGGGGGAAACGGCACGCAGTAACTGTAAATAAGGGTCGTGACCCACTAGCAGTGCTTCCTGTGATCTTGCTGATCACCAGCGATTGGCAGAGCACTAGGATAGTGAAAGCCTATGAGGGTGATTCTACTATAGCACTTGCGATTTGTATGAAATCCAATATGTCCTGCATGTCGCTGTTTTGAAACAAACGTGCTTGAATGAATGCAGGGAAAATTGCATACCTTCAAATCACAATGAAAATTGTTTTGAAAATGTTTATCAAATCACAAACACTAATCTAGTGGGTCCAGGCCCTAGGACTGCTCAGACTGCCTTAGGCCTGAGACCCACCTGCAATCCAAATTGCAATCGCTTAGCTTTTTTACTAGCATTTTGTAAAGTGATTTGAGCAGTAATTCCCGGTATTTTTGTAGCAATTTCAGCAACTGCAATATGTAAAATTGCTGCAAAATTGTTTTTATACAGTGATTGCAATTTTGCAAGGACCCCATACTTTGTATTGGAGTGCAAATGCTCAAAAATGCTGCAGACGGAGCAATTGCGGTTTGGCCTAATCCCAATTGTTCTAGTGGGTTCCCCTTGATTGACGTTCATTGGTAAACCTATTTTTGCAATCGCCGTTGATTGTCCACGATCCAAAAACGCTGCCAAAAGCGCTCAAGTGAGTCACAGGCTTCACTGCGGGAATAGGTAATGTTATAAGTTCCAGTGAATTCACAGTCAGGATAGTGAGAATTACCTGATCTGCAGCAGATTCCGCTGCATGTCCTGTGTGTCGGATCGTGTCCTGCTCACCTCCTGCACCTGCATCTGATGGCTGCACTTTAACCCCTCCAGCGCCTGCCCAAGAAATGGACACTGTTACTGCATCATTTTAGCACACCTTTATACATATTTATAAAAAGTCAGCAATGTTCACCAGCAGGAAACGTCAGACAGTTTATAATCCAGGCTAAGCAACATTTGCATTTCTGCAAAACAGTCCACCCGGTCTCCCAGAATGCAGCGGGCCCTAGCATCTGATAAACAAACATCCCATTGCATTATGGATGCAGGAAGAATGCTTTTCTTATAAGTGTGCGGTACTCTGTGGCATGTGCTTTAAAAAGAATCTAAACTTTTGTTGGAAAAAAAACCCTATGACATATCAGTGCTATATAAATAATGTTGTCAATTAATGTAAATTAATGTTAATAAAAAATATCTTTACATTTTACTCTGCAGCCAGCAATGATTTTTCAGACTGGGCAAATTGCAGATGTATTCAAAATAAACAGCACATTTACTGCAGCAGATTTATCAAAACCAGCGCAAAGAGAATTGGTGCAAATCTAGTGCAGAAATGCAGCAGCCACTATCCAGAGTGGCTGGATAGTGTACTGGTCAAGGGCTCTGCCTTTGACATGGGAGACCAGGGTTCAAATCCTGGCTAGGTCAAGTACCTATTCAGTAAGGAGTTCAAGGCAAGATTCCCTAACACTGCAGGGTGGCCTCTTGAGCGTGTTCTTAGTGGCTGCAGCTCTTGAGCGCTTTGAGTCCGACAGGAGAAAAGCGCTATACAAATGTTCGGATTATTATTATTATCGGATTATCATCCTTGATCTGGACATGCTCCATTTTTGCACAAGACCTATTCCAGCCAATTCTGACCCACTGTTCTGACAATGGCATACCCCAAACTTTCTTTCACAAACTCTGAACAGCTCATCTGCAGACACGCCCAGTTACCATTTTCCATTCAGGTGCAATAAAACGCCCATAAAAGTTAAGATTTACTGTAATTTGCCTGTATTAGGTTGATATACATATTTCAACCCATTAGCAGCTTCAATAGAGTTATGTGGTTTGAGATAAGTGCACTGCTTTAGACCTCAGCTGGCAGAACTTGTTGTGCTGTAAATTCTTGGAATGCTTCCATCTCTCTCTGCTAGCAGAAAATAAAGAAACAGAAAGCTGAAGTCCTCTATTACTGTCTCACACTACCCAGAGTGACAAGTGGCTATGAATACACATTACAGAAGTACTAATTAGAAGGAAGAAAATATAATAAGTAAAAAATAAAAAAAATGTGCTAAAATAAATTGGCCTGCACTTCCAAGCCTCTAAATATATAAAATGACTGCTAAAGGGCTGAAATGATTAATTTCCCCATAGTTCTATTCTACTCACAGATGTGTTTCTTTCTTGAGCTCGTTTCAGCTCTTGGCCATCAGAAAGGTGCCGTAGCAGATCATCCTCTTGCCGTCCTGGTGGAAGAAGAACATCATTGACAACCGTTTCTACTACAACATATACAGAAGTCAGCTGTGAGGGAAAAAAAATCATAGACAGAACTACGTTTTGCAGAAATACTACTAACTACTAATCACAGGCTACATTGCCATACAACATGGAAGCCAAGCCGCATGCACTGCAGGAGCAGGAGGTGCTACGCTGTGGAGGCCGAGGGACAGGCAATGAACAAACAAAACAGAAAACTACTACATTTCAATCATTGTACATGAAAATGACTTTTAAACTGATACTTAAGTGAAAATAAAATGATGAGATAATTGTATCTATCCTCCTACTTCTAAAAATGACTTTCCCCCAGTTTTGTGTTATGTACAACATAAAAAAACAAAATATTGTTCTGTCTTAGCTCAATGAAACAGTCTGCCCTGTGTCTCAGAGTGCTAAAATATATGAACTATTGACCTTTTTATCTATCCCCTACACTCAGAAGCTCAGTTCTCTGCCAGGAAAGCTGTAATTCCTTATCAGTGAAGGAGGCTATAGTCCCCACTGGAGAAAAACTGTTCCATAGCTGAATATTAACTCTTTCAGGCAGAGAAAAAAAGAAAAGCATCACAGAACATTTGTGTGCTTGGCACTGTACATACAAATTTCTATCTCATGATGTTATATGTCACTTAACCACTTAAAAGGGGTTCTGTAGGGGGGGGGGGGGGGGTCGAGGATAAAAACCGCCACTTACCTGGGGCTTCTATCAGTACTGTCCCACGCCTTCCTTCTCCGATCCGCCGTTCCCCGCCTCCGGCCCCGGTCTAGCGCGGCACGCTGTCCAACTGCGGCTGCGCGCCTGCTCGCTCCCGCCCGCGTCATCGGAAGCTTACTGCGCAGGCACAGTACAAGAAAACTTCGTACTAACCACAAGAAGATTTATGCGTGCGCAACACCAAACTTAACCCTTACAAGTCTGGCTGTGCAAATCTGGCTAAATTGGGGCAGTAAGCTTCTGATGACACAAACGGCAGCGCGCATTATTTGGCTATGACAGATGAATAATGCCCGATGCCGGCGGTGGGGAACGGCGGATCGGAGGACGGCGTGGGACATTACTGCTACATGGGGCAGATAGAAGCCCCAGGTAAGAGGCGGTTTTTATCCTCAGCTCCCCCTACAGAACCCCTTTAAAGACTCTAAAGTCTCCAGAAAATGAGGTTTTTACTTTAAAAACCTCATTAACATTAATACCCCTTTTAAAACGCAGCAGAATTGCGGCTGAAAACCCCCTCAATCACCCCAAACTCACAGGGGTACAGGGCAGGCAAAATCCACGAGTTTCTCGGCCGTGGATTTTGCTGCTGCCTCTATGCTTGTCAATCAGCGGGTATCTCCGCCTCTCCCCCGTCCCTCTCAGTGGAGGAAGACTGAAAGGGGTGGGGGAGAGGCGGCGATCCAGGCTGATTGACGCACAGAGGCAGAGCTGCACTGCCTCTATGCGGAAGGAGCCCGCAATGTACCCCCGTGAGTTTGGGGTAATTGAGGGGGTTTTCAGCCGCAGTTCTGCTGCATTTTAAGAGGGGCATTAATGTTAACCTTCCTGGGCTCGGGCTATGCCGCCGGAAGGCACCGCTCAGGCCCCGCTGGGCCGATTTGCATAATTTTTTTTTTTGCTGCACGCAGCTAGCACTTTGCTAGCTGCGTGCAGTGCCCGATCGCCGCCGCTACCCGCCGATCCGCCGCTATCCGTCGCGCCGCAGCCGCCCCCCCCCAGACCCCGTGCGCTGCCTGGCCAATCAGTGCCAGGCAGCTCTATGGGGTGGATAGGAATCCCCTTTGACGTCGGTGACGTCATCCCACCCCGTCGCCATGGCGAAGGGGGAAGCCCTCCAGGAGATCCTGTTCTTTGAACGGGATCTCCTGATCGCCGATGGCGATCGGAGGGGTTGGGGGGATGCCGCTGAGCAGCGGCAATCATGTAGCGAGACTTTGTCTCGCTACATGAAAAAAAAAAAAAATGTAAAAAAAAAGATTTGCTGCCCCCTTGCGATTTTTTTAGCAAACCGCCAGGAGGGTTAATGAAGTTTTTAAAGTAAAAACCTCATTTTCTGGAGACTTCAGAGTCTCTTTAAGTACCAGCGGTCTCTGCCCCCTTAAAGAGACCCTGAAGCAGAAAAAAAAATTATGATACAATTAATTGGTTGTGTAGTACGGGATAATTACTAGAACATTAGTAGCAAAAAAATATTCTCATAATTTTATTTTCAGTTATATAGTGTTTTTTTTTATAACACTGCATCATTCTCTAATATTTGCAGTTTACACACTAAATTCTAAATGATTTTACAAAGCAGCCCAGTGAACTATTGACCTGTCCTCTGCAGAGAAAAAGAATACAGTGACTGACAGTTTAGATAAACTTCAGAAGACAGAGCTCTCTGCTACTAAAGTCATGGAGCTCAATGGCTCTTTTGCATAGATAACAACTGGAATTCTTAACTCTTCCTGTACTGGAAACAATATTAGACTTATGTCTCTGCTTCTAATGTTTTATTTCTTAGCTGTACTACACATACAAATCATATCATAATTTTTTTTCGCTTCAGTGTCTCTTTAAAGGATACCCGAAGTGACGTGTGACATGATGAGATAGACATGGGTATGTACAGTGAAAAGCACACTAATAACTATGCTGTGTTTCTTTTTTCTTTATCTGCCTGAAAGAGTTAAAAATCAGGTATGTAAGTGGCTCAGTCCTGACTCAGACAGGAAGTGACTACAGTGTGACCCTCACTGATAAGAAATTCCAACTATAAAACACTTTACTAGCAGAAAATGTCTTCTGAGCGGAGGAAAGAGATAAAAAAGGGTCAATAGTTCATGTATTTTAGCTCTGCATACTTCAATGAATGTGTCATTGAGCAAAAACAATAGAACAGTTAAAACTTAAAAAGTAGATTTAAACATAAAATAAAACTGTGGAATATCTTAAAAAGTCATTTTTAGGAGAAGGAAGGTAGATACAATCATTTATTTTATTAGTTTTTTTTCGCTTCGGGTGTCGTTTAAGGACCAGAGACCGCTGGTACCAGACACTGCAGAATACAGACGAATTGCCGTACATAACCGCCATCCATGTCGCACAGCTTTACTGGGAGATATCCGAATAGAACTATCCTGGTATCTCCCGAATTCGGATTTGAGCAAGCCTACTCTTGACTGTGTCTATCAATGTAAGCCAATGGGAGTTGCTTACATTGATAGACAGGTTGATAGACAGGGTCAGGAGCCAATGAAATCGGCTCCTGAACTGCTCACAGGGCTCTGCTGTCATAGAGACGGCAGACCGAGTGAGCTGCGGTAAAGAGATAGCGGAGGGAGCAGCAAGTACGCGCAGCAGTGGTGAATGGAAATCTATGCCCTGGTAGCCACAACAGCATCAAAACGGCGTAGATTTCCACTAGCGTTGTCCTTATATGGTTAAGCTTCCATTTAGCAGCAGAAACCCATAATGTTATTTATAAAAAAGTAGATGTGGGTCAATAAATCCAAACTTGTCTACACTGGAACAGGCAGATGATGCTTACGTAATCTTTGGTGAAGATAGTCCATATCTCTGCGAAGACTCTCATATTCTTTCCAAATTAGCCGTTTACTGCAAAACAAAACAGCTCTTCTATTAAACAAAACCTAAAGGAATCATATCTCTGTCGTTCTAAAGCTAAACTAAGGGGGCCCGTATATTACTTGATTTATGGCACTGATATCCAGACAATTTGATCATAATAACCAAATCTGGCAGATATTGATGCCTCAACATGGCCACCTAATCAACTGATTGCTGGCCCATAACGGTCCAAACGATTTATCAGACATGCTGGAAAATCTCGGTCTCAAGGTCTCGATCAGGTGCGTGGAAGCAACAGCATTCCACTTCCTACACTGACGCCACTACTTGTGCCAGAGTCACGTGGTACAGGGCAGGCACTCACGGTGGCAATTCACAGGGTGGGGTGGGGGGTGTTTAGCCTGGCAATAGATTTAATGCTAAAATCTATTGGAACTCTGTCTGCACTGTGTGGGCAGCCCTCTGTTATCAGATTCAACCAGAAGGGTTGATCTGGTGGCAGATAGACAAATGTATGGCCACTTAAAGGAATACTATCGATTCACACGCAGCGTGTCGCCAGCACAATGTTTACCTAAGCGCTGTCTGTCAGCGCCGCTCCCCCGCATCGGCACTACCCGCCCGTGTCCCTTCCCTCCCGCTGATAGGAGGGAAGTGACGCGGGTGGGTAGCGCCGATGCGGAGGAGGCGGGGGAGCGGCGCTGACTGACAGCGCATAGGTAAACATTGTGCTGGCGACGCGCTGCGTGTCGCCAGCACTGCGGGGGGTATAGCGGCGCGCAGGGGGGGACATGGAGGCACACCATGGGGCAATGGAGGCTGGTCTTAGTGTGCACAACCAGCCTTTGTGCCCCAGTAACATAATTAAATCCCACCTCGGGTTCTCTTTAACGCACACAGCTTGCTATAATTCTGTTCTGTTACATTCCATCCCACACACAGCTTTGCATTCAGTGGGGGGTTTGGGAAGGGGACGGATGACTCACTTCTCATTGACCTCCTGAAGGACACTGGAAGTGGATCGCAGGGAGGGGCTGGATACCCGGGGGGAAGGCTCCCTCACTCTGTCCTGTAGGTGGCGCAGTTCACTAGACAGCTCTTGTCTAAGTCCTTCTACCTTCCTGTCCAGCAGAGACTCCGTCACATCTCCGCGTGCTGCTGACAGTCGCCGCACCTCCTCTGGAAGAAAAATTGTATCAAATAATTAATGGTTAGGAAAGGCTCTCCTCCTTTTGTCAGGTTCCATGAGCTCCCCTCCACAGATCTGAGCAGAGGAAATTTTGCCTAAAAGTAGTGATTAAATTGTGAGAAATATTATATAATCAAGCTGTCATTGTTTTTAGCTGTAAGTATTATAATTAGATACAGTTCACATTCTTACGACTTTTAGTTTGTATTCGGTAGTCTTTAGCCTCATACACATCAGTGTTCTCCCCAGAAATTTTTTTCAGCCGGGTGGTATGAAAAAGTAGCCAAGTGGGGCGAGATGAGAAAATACAGGGCCAGTGCTTCTCTGCACAAGTCTGCTTACGGCAGAGGAGGTGAGCTGATGACAGCCGGGTGCTCACCAAAACTAGCCGGGTGTATCACCCGGCTAAAAGAGCCTGGGGAGAACACTGCACATACTAGTTCAAACTTGGCCAATAATGACCACCTCTGCCGAGAATTCAGTGTGAGTACAGCTCTGTCTGCAGCATTGTACAGAGTATATATTGTCTTGTCACTAACGATCCCTCAGGGGAGCTCACAATCTAATCCCTACCACAGTCCATCGTAGTCTAGGGCCAATTTAGGGGGAAGCAAATTAACTTTTCTGTATGTTTTTGGGAATACTGAATTTTTTTGGAATACTGATTAAAAGCCCGGTAAATGTAATCTTTGCATATTCTTTGTAATGTATGTGATATTCTTTATTTGCCACTAACAAATATTGTTAGAGAATTAGCTTTGATAAATTACTTTCTTCATCAGGCCATAAGAACTGGATTGTAATATAGTACATACAGAGAGACAAATGAGATGTATTTGTTGTCATACTACAATGAAAAAGACCTACACAAGGTCTCTCCCACATAGGGGTCGGGCTTTGACCCTCTGGATGACAGTTTGAGGCTGAGTGCTGCACAGGTGCATCACTACTCTGAGGCAGGGGTCACACTTGTCTTTCAGTTTTCTACACTTTGCAGAAAACTGAAAGACAAGTGTGACCCCTGCCTTACAGCAGCTAATGTAATTTATAGAGAAAACTGTCAAATTGCGCAAGATGTCAGTTTTTTTTCTGCATGCGAAATCTGCATTAAAGTGTGACCTTGCTTATTGATTAACATGAGTTCTCAGTTGAAGTCAGTTTTTCTGTGCAGAAAACGCGTACGAAAGCCGGTAAGTGTGACCCCTGCCTCAAGCAATGTGTTGCTATGGAGGTGGGAGGAGAGACGAAGGCACAACGTATGATGGAATGGCAGCAGTAGTAGACTGTAAGAGGCTTCAGTCCTCTCTCATTTTCATGTCTGTTCCCACTCTGTTCTCCCAGTCCGATTATCTAATCAATAACTGGACGTTTCTGCGATGGTCACTCTGCTTATTTTGTAGAACAGATGAGCAGGAACAATGCAAGTAAGCTGGCTGGAACTCTTTAATTGTTAGACTGCAAAGAGCAGTATGTGTATACTTTACAATATATACATAAATACAGTAAACTGAAGGATTTTAAATTCTCCATGGAGATATAGGCCCGTTTCCACTAGTGCGATGCGATTCCGTACAAACGCGTGTGTATGCAAATTTTAACATGAAAACGCGTTAAAATTCGCCTGTTTGTAAGTATGCGAATTTAACCATGTCAGTGCCTGTGTGTTTTTACATAAATTTTAGGCGAAACCGTACGCGAATTTGCGTGAAAACAGGCCCATTGACTTACTTTGGTAATGCGAATCTGCATGCAGAAAACACATGCAGATTTGCTCTAGTGGAAACAGGCCCTCAAGGAAACATCATGGAAAAGAAGATAATCCAGATTTACTTACCTGGGGCTTCCTCCAGCCCCTGGAAGCTTATGTGTCCCTCGCCGCAGCTCCACTCTGAGCGGGTTGCCCGGGTCCCCTTGGTAGCAGCTGCCTCCCCGGCGAGGTCAGTGGCTACTGCGCCTGCATGACTGCAAGCCTCGCGGCCATGTGCTCACGCAGGTGCAGTAGCCACTGACCTCGCCGGGTCGGCAGCTGCTACCAAGGGGACCTGGGCGAACCGCTGAGAGTGGAGCTGCGGCGGGGGACACATAAGTAGAGATGGCCCGAACCCCCGATTTTCGGTTCACGAACCGGGTTCGCAAACTTCCAGGAAAGTTCAGTTCGCAGGAACTTTCGCGAACCGCAATAGACTTCAATGGGGAGGCGAACTCTGAAAACTAGAAAAATTTATGCTGGCCAGAAAAGTGATGGAAAAGATGTTTCAAGGGGTCTAACACCTGGAGGGGGGCATGGCGGAGTGGGATAGACGCCAAAAGTCCCGGGGAAAAGTCTGGATTTGACGTGGTAATGAAAGTAGCTCCCGCAGGAGATCGGAAGCGAGGGCAGGACCGACGAGAGCACAGGATGGCTGCTGGGGGCTTCGGGAAGCCCCAGGTAAGTGAAACGGTTTGCTTTAACTAATTACAGTTCCGCTTTAAAAATTCAGGAATCCGCCTGGAGTCCTGGACCCTGTTGGTGGTGGCGGAGAAAAGGCAGTCAAGTGGCCTGCAGGCAGAGATGCTGTGTGTGGGGACTGACTTAGTCTTTGGGCGGGCAGTAGCCCTCCGGGATCCATGCCTTATTCATTTTGATAAAGGTGAGGTACTGAACACTTTTGTGACTTAGGCGACTTCTCCTCTCAGTGACAATGCCTCCAGCTGCACTGAAGGTCCTTTCTGTCAGGACGCTTGAGGCAGGGCAAGACAGAACTTGGATGGCAAATTGGGACAGCTCTGGCCACAGGTCAAGCCTGCGCTCCCAGTAGTCCAAGGGTTCATCGCTGCTCACAGTGTCTACATCCACACTTAAGGCCAGGTAGTCGGCTACCTGCCAGCCCAGACGTTGGTGGAGGGTGGATCCGGAAGGGCTAAGGTGAGGCGTTGGACTAAAGAATATCCGCATGTCCGACATCACCATGAGATCGCTGGAGCATCCTGTCCTTGCCTGCGTGGACATGGGAGAAGGATTACTGGCAGTGGTACCTTTATTGCATTATGCTGTGACATCAACCTTAAACGCATTGTAAAGCATAGTTGCCAGCATGTTCTGCATCCTTTCTGCCTTCTGGCGAGTTGGTAACATGTCCGCCACTTTGTGCCTATACCGAGGGTCTAGTAGCGTGGCCACCCAGTACAGCTCATTCCCCTTGAGTTTTTTTATACGAGGGTCCCTCAACAGGCTGGACAGCATGAAAGACGCAATCTGCACAAAGTTGGATCCAGACGTACTATCCATCTCCTCTTGCTCTTCCTCAGTGACGTCAAGTAAGTCCTCCTCCTCCCCCCAGCCACGAACAATACCACGGGAACGTCGAGCAGCACAAGCCCCCTGCGACGCCTGCTGCGGTTGTTATTCTGCCGCCACCTCCTCCTCCTCCAAAGAAACACCTTCCTCATCATCTGAGTCTGACTCCTCTTCCCCACACGACTCATGCTCCCACCTCTGTGCTGCCGCAGGTGTGGAGGAAACATCTGATTCTGATGAAAATTGCTCCCACAACTGTTCCTGCCATAACTGTTCTTCTTTACACTCCTCCACAGCTTGATCCACCACTCTACGCACGGCACACTCCAGGAAGTAACTGTACGAGATCAAGTCACTGATGGTGCCTTCATTGCGACTCACCAGGTTGGTCACCTCCTCAAACGGCATGAGCATGCATGCATTTCGCATCAGTGTCCAGTTGTTGGGCCAGAACATCCCCATCTCTCCAGATTGTGTCCTTTTACTGTAATTGTACAGGTACTGGGTGACGGCTTTCTCCTGTTCTAGCAGGCGAGAGAACATGACCAGGGTTGAATTCCAGCAAGTCGGGCTATCACATATCAAGCGTCTCACCGGCAAGTTGTTTCTTCGCTGAATGTCCGCAAAGCGTGCCATGGCCGTATAAGTCCACCTGAAATGCCCACACAACTTCCTGGCCTGCTTCAGGACGTCCTCTAAGCCTGGGTACTTTGACACAAATCTTTGAATGACTAGATTGAGCACATGTGCCATGCAGGGTACATGTGTCAGCTTTCCCAAATTCAATGCGGAAAAGAGATTGCTGCCTTTGTCACACACCACGTTGCTGATCTCCAGCTGGTGCGGGGTCAGCCACTGATCCACCTGTTTGCTAAGAGCAGCCAGGAGAGCTGGTCCAGTGTGACTCTCCGCTTTGAGGCAAGACATGTCTAAGATGACGTGACACCGTCATACCTAGCATGCAGCATAGGCCCTGGGGAGATGGGGCTGTGTAGCTGGAGAGGAGATCGCAGCACCAGTATAGTTGAACTGCCAATCAGGGTGGCTTTTCTTTTGTGTGCTGCTTTTGCTCAGGTGCTCTTCCCATTGCAGTTTGTTCCTTTTCTCCATGTGCCTTCGTAAGGCACTTGTCCCTACGTGAGTGGTGGCATCAGCAGCTGACGTTGAAGGGCATGTTGGCTAGCTGTACATAGGTGGCGATACATGGCGCCGGACACTGCCACCAGCTGTTTCTGACGACGAGCTCCCCCTGCATCTTTCAGGAACTCATCTCTTCCTACTCCTCTCTGACTCCCCCTCTGAACTGTCCCTTTGGTCATCTTGTCTCTTAGAAACCTATGTGGGATCCGTATCATCATAATCATCCTGCCCAGCTTCGCTTGCCTCAGACACCTCCAAAACTGCACCAACAGCAGGTACTTCATCATCCTCCTCCTCACACGTTACGTCCATAGTGTCGCCGCCTAACTCAGACATATGAGGTGGTGTAACTTGCTTAGCGCCTTCATCTGGTTGTAACAATAATGGCTGTGAATCAGTTAATTCCCTACCAATTAACTCCTGTGAAGTGTCAAATGCAGCGGATGTGGTGCTTGTAGTAGCGCTGGTGGCTGCGTAAGATGAGGTGTTCTGTGCTAAATAGTCAACCACGTCCTGACAATCTTGGGAGTTGATGGGACGTGCTTTCTTCTGAGCACTGTACTTTGGGCCAGGGCCGCACGAAATCACATCAAGATGACCTCACACAGACCTGCTGGGTGGCCTTCCTCTGGGTCTGCCTCTACCTGTTTTGTCCGTTGTGTCCATATCGGGGAGGATAAAGTGAAAGGTATGCACTGACTTGACTAATACAATGTGCAGTCACACAGGTGCAGTTAACATGTATGCACGGAGTGTTATATCACACTGCGTGCACTCACGTAGGTAGGTGGGTGCACTGAACACAACAGGTAGGTATATGCAGTGATGAGGTGGGTGCACTGAACACAACAGGTAGGTATATGTAGTGATGGGTATTACAATGTGCACCTGTCACACACAGACAGGTAGCGGACAGGCACAGTGACACTGCGTGTGCTCAACTCACGTAGGTAGGTAGGTGCACTGTGAACAGGTAGGTAGGTATATGCAGTAATGGGTATTACAATGTGCACCTGTCATACACAGACAGGTAGCAGACAGGCACAGTGACACTGCGTGCGCTCAACTCACGTAGGTAGGTGGGTGCAATGTGAACAACAGGTAGGTAGGTATATGCAGTGATGGGTATTACAATGTGCAACTGTCACACACAGACAGGTAGCGGACAGGCACAGTGACACTGCGTGCGCTCAACTCACGTAGGTAGGTGGGTGCACTATGAACAACAGGTAGGTAGGTATATGTAATGGGTATTACAATGTGCACCTGTCACACACAGACAGGCAGCGGACAGGCACAGTGACACTGCGTGCGCTCAGCTCACGTAGGTAGGTGGGTGCACTGTGAACAACAGGTAGGTAGGTATATGCAGTACTGGGTATTACAATGTGCACCTGTCACACACAGAGGTAGTCGCTGAATGTGCTGGGCCTGGCAGTGGCACACACACACAGTATGAATTATCAAGGCTGTCTATGAGTAGAACAAGAACAAGATTAGCTCTCAAAGAGTTGTTGTGGGGTGCTATTTTAGCAATAAGAATCAGCAAGGAGCCATAGCAAATAGACTTCAATTGAATGTGGTCTGTTCAGCTAAAGCAGAATCGTGATTGGTTAGCGTGGTCTGCTGAATATCACACTGCAGTGCTTATTGCATTATTATAGAATAGGCACCGTCTCGCTCACCTTCCAGGCCCTGTATCCTCTGCAGATGGTGATCACGGTCTCTTTCTAGACGTCCAATCGCCTGGTGCAGGGAAGTGATCATCTGCGCAGAGAAGAGACCGTTTTTACAGAGGAACTTTAGAGAATGTATTTAAATTGCTTATTTTTTTGCAATATTCACTTCTAAATTATTTTGTCAGTGTTTCCCCATTGTAATATCTTCCATCACCCTGATTTACATTCTTCAGTTTATCTCACAAGTGGAGACATTTTTACTGCTGGCAAGGTGCATCACTATGGAATGTGTGTTTGTTGTGGGTTCCAAAGTGAGGAGAATTAACACCTGGTCTCCCAGAATGCACTGGGGCAGATGTCTGCATAACCTAATAGCCTAGGCTTAACATCACTGGAAGGGCGGGTTACATACCGATATACAGCAATACAAAGATACAAGGATTTCTGATTCTGAAACCAGAATGTGTTGCCCCAAAAGATACTGTAAATGATAACAAATCCATCTATCCAGTGGTGGCTGGATAGTGTAATGGTTAAGGGCTCTGCCTCTGACACAGGAGACCTGGGTTCAAATCTCAGCTCTGCCTGTTCAGTAAGTCAGCACCTATTCAGTAAGGAATTTTTCTTGGGCAAGTCTCCTTACACTGCTACTGCCTACTGAGTGCACTCTAGTGGCTGCCTCACAAGCGCTTTGAGTCCGACAGGAGAAAGGCGCTATACAAATACTGCCAAATACTGCCATTATTATAGATGGTTTGAGTTTACTTAGGCCCGATTCACATCTGCATTTCCAGGCAGATCCGGTCTCCGCTTCACCGGATCCGGATGGCTTAGTCCGTGGCCTGTTCACATAGTGAAAACGGATCTGATCAATGATTGATCGGATCCGATTTCACTCAGCAAATACATACCTAATCTTGTGCAGCAACCGGCGGTAGAGGCTTCCTCTTCTTCCGCTGTGATTACACAGCACGTCATGTGACTAGTCACATGACGAGCCATGTAGTCACATGACGCAGAAGATGGAAGCCTCTACCGCCGGCTGCTACGGAAGATTTGGTACATATTAACCCTCCCTCGCCCACCCACCCGGCTGCTGCACCCTCCCGTCGCTAGATTCGCGTCGTGGCATGCCCCGATCCCCTGTGGAACGGTCCGTTTCTTCACTAGTGTTAAGAAATGGTACTTTTCCCATTGCCCCCAATGCTGCAGTATTTTTGTCCGGATCCGTTCTGCCTAGCGGAAAATTAGGGCCTGCAGCATTTTTGAGATCCGGGGGCCGGAACGTATCCGTACCAACGGACGCATGTGAATGGATCCATAGTTTAACATTGTACAGTATACGTTTCGGGTACGTTCCTGCAAAAACCGCTAATGTGAACTGGGCCTTAGGGCCCTTTTCCACTAGCAATCGCAATCACAAATCACAAACGCCAGCGATTGGGATTGCGATTTTTCATTAATTCTGTTATGCGATTGCGATTTGTGATTTTCATTTGCATTGCATTATCATTGTAAAAATCGCTCCAGCAAGCGATTGCGATTTGCGATTTCCAAATCGAATCACTGTAGTGGAAAATATTTCTCGTGATTTCTATGATAAAGTAACAACTCTAGCGATTTAAAAATCACTAGCGATTTGCGATTTTGCGATTCAGCAATCATAATCGCTCTAGTGAAAAAAGGGCCCTTAAAGTGACACTAAAGTGAAAAAAAAAGTATGATGTAATGATTTGTATGTGTAGTGCTGATAATTAATAGAACATTAGTAGCAAATAAAATAGTATCATATTTGAAGGATACCCGAACTGACGTGACATGATGAGATAGACATGTGTATGTACAGTGCCTAGCACACAAATAAGTATGCTGTGTTCCTTTTTTTCTTTCTCCGTCTGAATGAGTTACGTATCAGGTATGTAAGTGGCTGACTCAGTCTGGGTATTAAAGTGAACCAGAGACAAAGCACCCTCATACATATTAATATATATATATAGTGGGAACATTAGAGAAAACACATATCCTGCTCTCGGTTTCATTCTTCACTGCTCAGCCTGCTTCTAATTAGCCCTGATAAAATCCCCGACTGAGCATGCAGTCTGGCTTTGCTCAGGAATCATTATAGCTGAGTCATTACAGCAGAGCCAGAAGGGGGCAGGCTTGGGCTTGAAAAGATATCAGAGAAGACAGTCAGCTATAATGATTCCTGAGCATAGCCAGACTGAATGCTCAGTCGGGGATTTTATCAGGGCTGGTCACACGCAGGCTGAGCAGTGAAGGATGAAGCAGAGAGCAGGGTAGGTGTTTTCTCTAATGTTCCCACTGATATATATGGTAAAATACATGAATAGTGTACTGGTTAAGGGCACTGCCTTTGACATGGGAAACCAGGGTTCGAATCCTGGCTAGGGTCAGTACCTATTCAGTAAGGAGCTCAAGGCAAGACTCCCTAACACTGCAGGGTAGCCTACTGAGCGCATCCCAGCGGCTGCAGCTCTTGAGCGCCTTGAGTCCGACAGGAGAAAAGCGCTATATAAATGTTTGGACTATTATTATTATTACTATTATTAGGGTGCTTCCGCTCTGGTTCACTTTAACCACTTAAGCCTAACTGGACGAATATATTTGTCCAGTGTTGTTGTGGAGATTGCACCACCAGTTTGCTAAAAAAAAAAAAAAAAAAAAAAAGTTATTTTCAGACTTATGATCAAACTTGGGAAAGTTTTAGCAACACTACAAGAGCCATATGTGGTATCACTTTTAAAGGACACCTGAGGCGAAACTAACCTAATGAAATAAATGATTGTATCTATCTTCCTTCCCCTAAAAAAATGACTTTTAAGATATTCCACAGTTTTATTTTATGTTTAAATCTACTTTTTAAGTTTTAACTGTTTTATTGTTTTTGTTCAATGACACATTCATTGAGTTATGCCAGAGCTAAAATCTATAAACTATTGACCCTTTTTCTGTCTTTCCTGCTTTCAGAAGCCATTTTCTGCTAGGACAGTGTTTTATAGTTGGAATTTATCAGTGAGGGACACACTGCAGTCACTTCCTGTCTGAGTCAGGACTGAGTCAGCCAGTTACATACCTGATATTTAACTCTTTCAGGCAGAGAAAGAAAAAAAGGAACACAGCATAGTTATTTGTGTGCTAGGCACTGTACATAACCAGGTCTATCTCATCATGTTACATGTCACTTCGGGTATCCTTTAACTGTGATAAGTAGTAGAATAGAGTTTAAAGAGAGTTTTAGGGTTGAGGCGCATGCCTCCTGTATTTTTCTTAGTCACAAACTGAATCAAAAGAAATTAAATTTCACATATTCTGTACCAAAATAAAAGACTTGTAAAATGAAAACAAAGTGACAGAATATAAAAGGAACAACATATATTGCTACCTTAGGAACCTGGCTTTTTAAATATGTATGCCATGAGGGTATATTACTATTATTTTTGAAAATAAGGCCTTGTAATCATTGATCGTGTACAACGAGAAAGCAAAAAACAGAAAAAAGGCACTTTTATTTCCAAATACAATATTGTCACCATACATTGTGCTAGGAACATAATCTAAATGTTGCAATAACCAGGATGGATGAGCAAATAAAATTAGTGGGTTTAACTTATAGTCAGCACTGTTTAATGTAAAGCTATAATGGATGTAAATGAAGTAATAGTTTGATTTTTAAATTTTTTCCCTTTAAAATGCATAGAAAATAAGGCGATTACGACAACAAAATTAACACACACTAAAAGCCGAATTTGTCCTGAAAAAAACAATGTATAGATCATTTAGCTGTGAAAAGGAGTAATAAAGTAATTGACAAATGAATGGGAGCGGAGCCTATATGTGAAAATTGTTCTCGGGCTGAAGTGGTTGAAGGTTATTATGCTGTTGTGTATCATTTAGAGCAGAGAAGACGTTCTGAGTTCAGGTCTGCTTAAATGGTTAAAATCTATGTTGAATGTTTTAACTGTCTCAGGTACATGATGGTAACACACATTGCTTAAACCCTTAGCAATTTAGGACGTGAATTTCACATCCTAATTGGGCCTACTGTGCATTACAGGATGTGAAATTTACATCCTGCATTACAAATCGTGGCTCTCACACTTGCATGCTCATGCCGTCCCCATGCATGTTAGTGTATTCCTTTAAAAGTGATAGCAGCAATCATTCATGAAAACTTGAAAGACAAAAAAAAAAAGCTCAACAGTTAAAAAAAAAAAAAAAGTATTAAAGTGACAGTGTCACACTTAAATAAAGTGTCGCCCCACAATGCAATGAGGTTCTTAAACAGCAAACTGTCGAGGACCTTGGTTATGACATCACACTGTGGGTGGGGTTTCACCAGGATATCAGCCATACAGAGCCCCCTGATGATCTATTTGAGAGAAGATAAAGATTCCTCATGGTAATTGGGGTATCAGCTACGGATTGGAATTAAATTCAAGCCTTGGTTAAAGTTACTCTTTAATTTTCAGGGATGCAAGGCAATAAAACCCCCAAAGAAGGTCTTAAACTACCTAAAACTAAAACAAAAATGTTCCTGAAGCTGGGTTTAAAATAGTAAATTTGTAAAGCCACCTTCACACAGACGATTGAGCTGCCTATCTGCCAGTTATCAAGCTCCATTCAGTGGCTGTGCCAGTTGTAACCCCGCATGTGTTAGTGGTTTATATGGACTATGGTTCCTGCATTGTGGAAAGCTGCTGCATGTAACCTATAGTGGGAAGCTGCCGCCTGCTCAGATGTACATGAACAGATTGAGTACCATATAACAGCTGCCTGCAAGGACAAGTCGGTTCTGCAGGAGAAGCTGACAGGTGGTGGACACGTGGCTGCCAACCCCCCATGTAAATGAGCCCACAATCCGCCCAAGTAAAAGGCTATATAACCAACCTCAGCTTCAAAACAAAAGAAAAACCATAAAAAACCCTGATTATAACTAGTGTAGATTGCATTTAATTATAGGCCACTGTTAGGCTCAGGCAGGCAGATGTTCTGCTCCTCACAGGCCACCTGACTTGGGGAAAGTCTCCTGTGTCAGATAATAACATGATGCAAGAGAGATTGTCAACTGCAGCAGCAAGGAGTATGTAATTCACAACACATTTATAGGTTACGGAGAGATTTAACCACTTGTTGGCAATCATTTTGTTGATAGCACATTAGTTTCAACAGGCATGATAGTCTGTTTGAAACATCTCACATAGGCTGGGTTAAGCTATCAGCTGGCACATAAAAATATTTTTTATTATCCACCGGGACTGATTCTTTCAGGTCAAGCTTTGGAGAGCATCACGTAACCATGACAACCCAGAGACTCCACCACCTCTGCATCAGCAGGCTGCGGGCCAAAGGCCTCTTTCGGCAGACTGTGCGGCTGATCCACAAGACTTATCTCATGGATTATCTTTCCTTACGTGCTTGCCTTATCTGTAATAATAGCAACAGTAGGTGTGCTCGGCACTCAGGAACAACAGTCTTAAAGTGGACCTGAACTCTTGCACAGGACAGAAGAAAAACATAGAGAAATGCACCCTGTATGCATTTTAGAGAGTTTCAAATTCACCCTAATATGTGACTGATCACAATTGTAATTTGATCTGTCAGCTGTGTCAGCTCAGGAATCTCTGCTGACTCAGCAGAGCAGCTAAATTGTAAACACAGGATGTTAACCCTATGTCTGTTTCCATGAAAGCAGGAAATAGACATAATACAGATTCATTACAAGATTTGTATCAGCTGTAACAAAGATTATCACTGTATGCTGTTGCTTATCTTTTAGAGCAGAGAAGTTCTGAGTTCAGGTCTGTGTGGACCTTAAAGAACTTCCTCTCTGCGCTAAAAGATAAGCAACAACATAATAACCTTTACAGAAAAAAACATTTTCTTGTTACAGTTTATAGAGCTCTTACAGCGATGCTGCAGTGTAGCTACTTCCTGGTATCCTGGGATCACAGAAAGGGTTAAACGCCTGTGTTTACATATGAACTTTCAATTCGGCAGACAGCTGGACACTCAAATTACACTAACACATTACTTACTGAGAAGGGAGGACTAGACAGGCTGTTCTCTATAAATACACACAGGGTGGACAGAGGGTGGATTTCTCTGTTTTCCTTCTCTCCTGTGCGAAGTTCAGGTCTGCTTTAAAGCAAGCAAACGGTCTTCAATCAACCTCCTTGTATCAGCAGGCATGCCTCTCTTATCTCCCTTATCTGTAATAAACACTCAAATTAATTTGTTTCTGATTAACTTAAAATGGAACCACAATCTGGTGCAACAAAGGTTAAAAACTTGTTTCCCCAATTTTTGTAGCTCATAGAGTTCTCCTATTTACATTTGTCCCGTGGTAACGTCATCTGCATAAATAGGACTAGTCCCCGCAGCTCAGAGTATGGCATTGCCAGTTGTAATCATATGGATATGGTATATTATCACATTTATTACAGTCTTTTTGGTGAACCAAAAATAAGTTACTGAACCCTGCAGGGAAAAAAAAATTGTTGCTGTGTTCACTAAGTTTTATCAGCCGCAGTTATTGCCCATGGAAGCAACATATTATTTATGAACTTATCAGCAAAGTTAAACACATTAGTGACAATTGATTGTCGACAATTTCGGGGGATGATAGCGTGGCACTGGAGGGAAAGAGAGCGGCGTGAGGGGGAAAAGGGGCATGTCCTGCAGCAGCAGAGAACCTGCCTCTGTGTCCTATCTGCCCCCGCCGCACCTGCCTCGGGTACACTTGCTTGTGCTCACCCTGCACTAGTAATGGTAAAATTGATGGCGGCTTCACCAGAATTTAGTGAATCAGGTCCAAAGAGAGATAACTCATGAGAAAGGTTTTGTTTATCAACCTGGTTGCGGAATGTTAAATTGCTTGGTAACATTTTGAAAATCTCTGCTGTGGTTTAGTCCTAGCAAAGTACAGAGATGGTCCATGTAGCTGTGGGTCCAGAGAATCTGCTGGTATACATACCTTGGCCTGGGACAGCAGCTGGCTGCTCAGTGTAACCAGATCTTCTGGAGAGGCAGCGGCTGCACTATAGGTGGATGGCAAATAAGGAGAGGAGGGTTTGGGGGATGTGTCCTCATAAAGTGGTCTCAGAACCTGTGGCGAATCAAAGCGATAACCTCCTGGAAATAGAAACAAGGCAGATATTTCAGGATCTGACATTAGTAAAAGGCAATCTTCCATCCTTCAAATACCAGCATTACTAGCAAAAGAAAAATCCTTTGGCTAGGAACACACTGGGCAGAATCGCATATGCGTTTCCATAGCACATAGTGGAAAACGCATATGTGATTCTGCCTAATGCAGGGGTCAGGAACCTTTTTGGCTGAGAGACCCATAAATGCCACATATTTTAAAATGTAATTCAGTGAGAGCCATAAAATATGTTTTTAACTGGGACAGTAGGGCTCACGTCCCTGTTGCCATGGTGATGTGTATACAGTTGATCCGCTGGGCAGCGGAAATGTCAGACACGACTTCAGCTTCTTTTGGGTTTCAGCAACATCAGCAATTTCCCAGAGGGCCAGACAGGAGAAATGCTAACCAACAGCTTGTTCAATTAGCTAACTGACTTGGGGGTTGATTCACTTTGTAAGACAAGATCCCCACACTTTGGCCCAATAGGCTGCCTGTCAAGTGACAGGCAGCCTACTGGGCCAATCAAAATGTGAGGATCTCGTCCTACAAAGTCACTGGACCTGACAGGGTCCAGAGTGGGACAATTGAAGCAGCTGTTCGTTTTGGGGAAGCGCGAGTAAGTTAGTAGTCATGCTACAGCAGTGGCATGTCTACTGTGAAAATGTTACTTGCACTGCCACACTAAGCTGCGCTGCTTGAGCAGTGTAGCATAGTGAATCAACCCTACTGATTTGTATGTGAGCCACATGTAGCCATCAAAGAGCCACATCTGGCTCCCCAGCCATAGGTTCCCTACCCCTGGCCTAGTGTGTTCCTACCCTTAAAGTTCAAAGCTCAACCTTCTTTCACATCACACCCACCAGTAGCCACGGAAAAAAAAATTACAAGTGGTAGCATCTGAGAACAAGATTTACCTGCAATGGTTTCCCCTCGGTTGTACAGCCTCCCCTGCAAGAACACACATTTCATTAAGAGATGAAACAGACAAGAATAAAAAATAAACTTGAACAAAACAGAGAAACAAAGTCCAGCGTGGCATGAATGCCGCAACATGGCCGAAATCAATCAAAATTATACATATACTTATATAACAGACTTGACAGAAAGATGTCACTTGAAAGAGGGCAGTCAAGTGAGCAGTAGTAGAAGCGTTTGGTTTTGGGATGACCGACAGACCCCAGCCAGTGTCCTCCCATGTGAAATATGTACCCTACGGCATGTGGTGAGTGGTGCAGTGGAGTTTACACTCACCTATCTGCCGGCACACCTCCTCCTAAGCCTCACTTATGTGCCACGGGGTACAGGCGCCCCAGTGGCCATGGAGAGAAGACATAGTAGTAGGCGCACAGACACTCTACTGCAACACTCTGCACAGCCAGTGAGAGCACATAGCTAGGGAGAGGAGACCTGAGGGGCCAGCAAGCGCATGCAGAAATCTAACAGAAATCTGTGTGCAGTGTGTGGCAGGTAATAGATCCCCCTCAGAGAGGGACCTATCTGATGGTCAAATCTAGTGGCCATTGACTAGTGTATGGCCACCTTTAGGGTGTCCAATCAGCATGATGGAGATTGGGTACATGCAATAGCAGTGAGCTCTTCCCACCTTGATCTTTGCCACATTGTCATCCATGGCGTTGATTATGGAGCCCACCTGTGTCTCCCAGCTCATGGTTTGTCACTAGACGTCTTCACAGCTAAAAGACAAATTATACATTCATTAAAGGCCATAACATTTATCCTCATTGTTCAATATAATACACAATGTTAGAACTAGACCAGCTGCTACCTGCCAACCTGAGGGCATAATCAGAATAAAAGCATTAGGCCTCGTTCACATCAGGGCCGTTTCTGTGCGCTTTTTACAGCGCACTGCCCTGTGCGATCATCAAGGTATTTACTTTCCCATGTAACTAAATGTAGCTGGTTCACATCTATGCGCTGCGCTGAGCAGCGTTACAGAAACGTAGGGTTGCATACATTTCTGTGCGTTGAGCTGGAAAGCGCACAGCAATGCAAGTGAATGGGTGCGCTTTTTTAGCGCATAGAAGCGCGTACAAACGCATAGAAGCGCATGCGTTTTTTACCCCTAATTGGAGAAAAAAATACATTTACATACAAAAACAAAGTTTTATTGACAACTGCTGCTGGTACAACAAGCAAAACGTGCTTTAAAGAAGCGCAGCGCAGCGCACAGAAACGCGCACTAAAGCGCGCACAAGCGCATGCGTTTTTTACCACGCGCTTTCACACGTTTTTAAGCGCAGCAGATGTGAACGAGGCCTTACTGTGAATGTGGTGGTGAGGTTAAGTTTGCACAGGCCAGCTGCTCAGTGGAACCATCGGCTGAAATGGAAATTTTTTAATGAGCCACATTGTTAGCATCAACTTGAATGTGCTATTGAGGTGCCCTGGGGAATAAAAATGCTGTGTTTTACCTTTTAAAGTAATCCTAACATTTCTCTTGGTTTAAAAAAAAAGAAAGGATCTAAAGTAGTTTTCCACTGAAAAAACATACTTGACACGCTGGGTCGAATAGGTTTAGAAGGACCCAGCACTGGTACGGTGGGGGTATGAAGATACATAAAGCCTCTGGACTATCCAGAGGATTCCCACTAACAAGGCAAGTATCTATTTTATTTTTAGAAACCACTTCAGGATATACACTGAACTGTACTTGGCTCAGGCAGTCTATAACGGCCACTATGGACCAGAATCTGACGTACACATGAGAGCTCCCCCGTCCGACCCCAATTGGTATTATTTTAACCACTTGCCGACCGCACGCTTATACGGTGAGTCGGCAAAGTGGCAGCTGCAGGACCAGCGACGCAGTACTGCGTCGCCAGCTGCAGGCTGATTAATCAGGAAGCAGCCGCTCGCGCGAGCGGCTGCTTCCTGTCAATTCACGGCGGGGGCTCCGTGAATAGCCTGCGGGCCGCCGATGGCGGCTCGCAGGCTAAATGTAAACACAAGCGGAAATAATCCGCTTTGTTTACATTGTACGGCGCTGCTGCGCAGCAGCGCCGTAAGGCAGATCGGCGATCCCCGGCCAATCAGCGGCCGGGGATCGCCGCCATGTGACAGGGGACGTCCTGTCACTGGCTGCACAGGACGGATAGCGTCCTGTGCAGCCCCGATCACCGGGGATGAGCAGGTAGGAGAGGGAGGGGGGAATTTCGCCGCGGAGGGGGGCTTTGAGGTGCCCCCCCCCCGCAACTAGCCTGCCCACCAGAGCGATCAGACCCCCCTGCACACCATCCCCATAGGGGGGAAAAAGGGGGGCGATCTGATCGCTCTGCATGAAACCTGATCTGTGCTGGGGGCTGCAGAGCCCACCCAGCACAGATTACAAAAAATAACGCTGGTCCTTAAGGGGGGGTAAAGGGTGGGTCCTCAAGTGGTTAAAAGGAAAAATCCATATCCTTCTCAGTTCAGGTTCCCTTTAAGCTATGTTCTTAGTGGAGCGTTGTGTTACATATCCTGCAAAAGCAGGATTGGAACACAACAGAAAAGTTGTATGGTACATTATAGGTGCAATGTGACGCCTACAGTACATACAAACAGAATTTGTGAAGGCTGAACAAGAAGTTTTCAATCTGATTTGGAAGCTAATAATTAATTTCTAAGACTGACCAGCCTGTATATTATGGGGGAATTACAATAAGTAGTATTATGGACGGCTTACAGTGTGTGGTACTCCTGTATATTATGGGGGCTTACAGTGTGGTATGCCTGTATATTATGGGGGGCTTACAGTGTACAGGTATACCACACACTGTAGGCCCCCCATAATAAACAGACAGGTGTACCAAACACTGTAAGCCCTCCATAATATACAGGGGCACCACACTCTGTAAGCCCCCCATAATATATAGGCTTGCTACACATTGTAAGACCACTTATAATATACAGGGCAAGCGTACCAAAGACTGTAAGCCCCCATAATTAACAGGCGTACCACGCGTTGTAAGCCCCAAATAATATACAGGCGTACCACATACTATATGCCCCCCCCCCCCCATAATATACAGGTGTACCAAACACAGCAAGTCCCATATACAGGCATATCACATACAGTAAGCCCCCTCCCCCCCTCCTTCCAGTGACTGAGGATATCTGGCAGCCAGCTTTACACCATAGAAGCAGGGCTGTGTGACCTGCAGGCAGAGGGTGGTGATGCTGCTGGCAGAGGGTGGCAGTGCTCCCATCACCCCCCAGATACAGGATGATAATTATATACATCATATGATGATAACTAGCAGCTCTCACCTCTCTTCTCTTCAGTGTACTTTCTGCTCTTTCCTCATTGGCTCCTTTCAGTCAGCGTGTGTTCATTGCTCTCTCCTGATTGGATCGCTTCCCTTGTGTTTATTCTGTCCTCTATCCCCATTCGCTTACATTTTCGGCGTGGCCTTTGTACAGTCCCCTCATTGGTTCCCTCGGTGTGTGTACGCTCGCTGCTCTCCTCTGATTGGTCGCTCACCCTACGGGTCTCCCAGGTGATGGAACTGTAACGGCCAACGTGAGGCATGCCGGGATTGTAAGCTGTGTAGGTTCAGGCTGTGCTGAGGGGCGGGAGTACAGCCATGCCTCCGTCACGCCCACTTATGTCCTGTCCTGACTGAGCTGTGACGGTGGAAGTGATGGGTGCTGACCACGTGGAGATCCAAGAGAAGCTGCGGGGGGAGCTACAGCCTTATGGCTTTCAGGTCTTCCCATTTCAGGTGTGTTACCCCCTATATTGACATTGGTGAATTCTGCAACTTGATGGCTTCAGTGTTTGTTACCCAAGCGCTGTGACACCAGGGGACACTGCAACCTCTTGGCTTCCAGGTGTTTTCCTTCCTGGTGTGTTACCCCCAGGGTTGGCACCAGGGGACACTACCACCTCATGGCTTCCAGGTGTGTTACCCTAGGGCTGGCACCA
The DNA here is from genome assembly GCF_040937935.1 of Hyperolius riggenbachi. Lineage (NCBI taxonomy): Eukaryota > Metazoa > Chordata > Amphibia > Anura > Hyperoliidae > Hyperolius > Hyperolius riggenbachi. The sequence continues at coordinate 72,303,644 of NC_090651.1, read as the reverse complement.
GGGGACACTACAACCTCATGGCTTCCAGATGTTCTCCTTCCAGGTGTGTTACCTCCAGGGTTGGCACCAGGGGACACCACAACCTTATGGCTTCCAGATGTTCTCCTAGCTGTGTTACCTTCTGAGTTGGTACCAGAAGACACTACAACCTCATGGCTTCCAGATGTTCTTCTTCCAGTTATGTTATCCCAACACAGACATTAGTGAATACTATAACTTTATGGCTTCCATGTGTGTTACCCAAGTGCTGTGACACCAGGGGACACTGCGGCTTCATGGCTTCTAGGTATTCTCTTTCCAGGTGTGTTACCCCAGGGCTGGCACCAGGGGACACTGTAACATCATGGCTTCTAGGTGTGTTATCCCAAAACAGACATTAGTGAATATTACAACTTTATAGCTTCTATGTGTGTTACCCAAGTGCTGTGTCAATAGGTGTAGCAATAGGTGATGCAGAGGCTCTGACCACACCATGCTCCTTGGACCAGAAGGGCCAACTAGTAGCCCTCCTGTAACTGCAGTATTAGCTCTTCAGTGGTGCTGTACTGGGAATGGTTACTTATATATATGCTTTGAATAGTGGTGTTCATTATCAAACTGGTTTTGTTGCTCCATATGAATTATGTATGGTATGCTTTTGGGGCCCAGTGTAAAACTTGCACTTGGGTCCAAAGCTCATTGGCTATGGCACTGCCAGGGGACACTACAACTTCATGGCTTCTAGGTGTTCTCCTTCCAGGTGTGTTACCCAAATACAGACATGAGTGAATACTACAACTCCATGTGCTGTGACACCAGAGGTCACTACAACTTAATTGCTTCTAGTTCTCCTTCCAAGTGTGTTACCCCAGGGCTGGCACCAGGGGACACTACAACCTCGTGTCTTCCAGGTGTTCTCCTTGTAGGTGTGTCACCTTGCAGCTGAGACCAGGGGATACTACAACTCCAGCTATTATGATTGAGGTGAATTAGTGTGAAAGTCCATAGCGAACAGTTATCTAGTTATAGCAACGTCTACAACTTAAAGCATTCTAATTGGCTGAATAGTGTGGGTGCATTATTACTACAACCTATCTGAAACCTTGCTGTTCTAGAAGGTGATGTCCCCCCAATCATGTAATTGGAATTTCCCTATGGACTTTTATTCTGGCTGACCTCAACCATACTTGTGCCCTTCAACCTCCTGGCTTCCAGGTGTTACTCCAATACCGACACTAGGAAGCTAGCACTTTATGGGCAGCACGGAGGTGTAGTGATTAGCGCTCTTGCCTTGCAGCTCTGGGTCCTTGGTTCGAATCCCAGCCAGGTCAACATCTGCAAGGAGTTTGTATGTTCTCCCCATCTCTGTGTGGGTTTCCTCCATGTACTCCAGTTTTCTTCCACATCCCAAAAACCTACAGATAAATTAATTGGCTTCCCACTAAATTGGCCCTAGACCATGATATATGCACTACATGCTACATAACATAGACATGAGCTCCTCTGAGGGACAGTTAGGTGACAAGACTATATACTCTGTACAGCGCTGCGTAAGATGTCAGCGCTATATAAATACTAAATAAGAATAACTTCCAGGTTTGACACCAGGGGGTTCAACTGCATGGCTTACAGGTGTTCTTTTTACAGTTGTGTTACCCCAAAACTGACACTAGGGGGAGGTTAAAGCCTCATAATTTCCCAGCGTGCTACATCGGTATAAAGGTAAGCCTTGTGGTTTCTAGCTGTTCTACTTCAACATATCTTGAGTTACTGGAACCCTACAGCTTTCAGTTGTGCTCCTTTCTGATTTTATTACACCTACTTTAACAGAAGAGGGCACTGTAGCCTTTTTAATTCCAGATTTGCCCTATCCAACTGTGTTCAGGTCCCATTTCCACTTGTGCACAGGCATGCGTCTTGTGAGACGCGATGCCGGCACAGCTGCTGTCTCTCGCAGCCGAATCCCTCTAGCCACGCTATGCACGGCTATGGGATTCGGACTGTCCCGCACAGAATTATGCTGCAGGGCCTCTGATTTTTCCTCTGCCACGAATTCGGATGGCTTACATAGACTTCTATAGGCTGCTAAAATCCATCCAATTTCGTGGCCGGGGAATTGGCCCGGATTCGCAGCAATGGAAACCTAGACTTATCCTAACTTTGCCCAGTATTGTTACTGATAGCACAACAGCCCATTCAACACTTCTAGGCAATTTTCCCCAGTGCAGACCTCGGTTCATTACAGCCAGATAAATTATAGTTGTTCTACTACACAGCACTTATTCATGTGATCTTTTCATTTCAGGTTGGTTGGTACAATGAGGTCCTGGATCCAGTGTTCCATTTGTCTTATCCTGCAGATACCTTGGCATTTGTTGTGCTCAGTATCCCTTCCATGTTTGAGAAAGCATTTAAACCATTTATGAGGGGACAGAAGCTACAGAGTCTCCGAGACCCCATCGACCAGTGTGTCGCCCATCACATGGCAATGGCCAGGAGGGTGAGTCACATTCACTGTATACGAGAATTGGATAGCTCTGACTGCGTAGGTCACAGGTGTCAAACACAAGGCCCGCAGGCCGAATGCTACACTCCTTGACATTTTAGTAGGAGCAAAGAAGGCAGCGCTGGGCACTCCAGGTCAATGCTAAAGGATTTATTCTAACAGGTACAGGTACATACTACAGGTAAGGGGGTAGAAATAGGTCTAACAGCCGTTTCATGGGTTAATTAACTTTAAACTTCATGCTGTGAGCACCTGGGGAGCTTTAAGGCCCATACACATGTCGGACTTTTGCGAACGACGAGTCGTTTGAACGTCCCGTCGCTCAGTCGTCCACACGCGAAATCGGGCGTGTGTACAGACTGTCGTTCGGGTGATAAGACTGAGTTTGAGCGATCCGCCCGGCGGATCGCTCAAACTCAGTCTTATCGCCCAAACTCAGTCTTATCGCCCAAACGACAGTCTGTACACACGCCCGATTTCACGTGTGGACGTCTGAACGACGGGACATTCAAACGACCCGTCGTTCGCAAAAGTCCGACGTGTGTATGGGCCAGGGCTGTGGAGTCGGTCCAAAAATCCACCGACTCCGACTCCTCAGTTTAGGATTCGACCGACTCCGACTCCTCTAATTTGCATATTACAATTTTTTTGATTAAAAGTATGTAACATGAAATTCGTCTCTTAACTGCCAAAGCTTAGGAATTTTACAAGACAACTGAAGTGAGAAGGATATGTAGACTACTATATTTATTCCCTTTAGACTAAAACTAGTCCTTGGTAAGAGTACTTGTAAAAGGTACAAACCGGAACAAAGAACATCTATCAGGCCCTAGGCAATGTAAGTGTGGGTACATGTAAGAGTGATGTGCAGGTACTCTGCAGGGGAATGAGGAGATTGTAAACAGACAACACCTCTGTGTTCAATGTGCACAGCATTCTCAGTGGATTCCCTGCAGCTCTGTGGGGAGTGCATATGTAGAGTATAGTACTACTGTGTAACAAAGTAAACCTGAGACAGATGAAATTAAAGTTTTATACATACCTGGGGATTCCTCCAGCCGCCTTCAGGATAATCAGTCCCTCGTTGTCCTCCTCCACCACCTGGATCTTCTGCTATGAGTCCAGGTACTTGAGCCAGTCGGGCGTAGTGCGCATGCACACACTCCGCCGCCAGGAGCATACTACACCTGTGCAGCACTATTGCGCAGGTGCAGAATGTTCCTGGCTGTGGGAGCGGCATGCGGCCGGACAGCGCTGACTGGCTGAATTACCAGGACTCATAGCAGAAGATCCGGGTGGTGGAGGACAGCGAGGGACTGATTAGCCTGAAGGGGGCTGGAGGAAGCCCCAGGTATGTATAAAACTTTACTTTTCATCCGTCTCAGGTACCCTTTAATTTGTAGTCACCAAACCAAATTTTAACAACATATCAAATGATTTGATTTCATCAGCAAAGGGAGTGCATACATTTGCATAAATCAGCATCAATGCAGAATTATTTCCATCTCATTGACCATCTCTATTAGTGACACAGCTACACATCAGGTTTTATTCTTACAGCATAGATGTTATTTAGTATATATAAGAGATTCCTGTGTACACATCATATAAACAGTCACAATCAGATATGTACCTTAAAAATACGGTGACTGCTTTATTGAAGCAGCACAAGTAACTAATTTTGATTGGTTTATTTCATTTTTGTAGACTAAGCACAGCTATTACTGTATATATACATTATTTTTAATGACTATTATCTGAGAAATAGAACATTTTATCATATTTTCTATTTTGATTACAGTTACAAATTCATTAGGAGTCGGAGTCGGTGCATTTTTTTCCCGACTCCGACTCCAGGCACCCAAAATTGCCCGACTCCACGACTCCGACTCCACAGCCCTGGTATGGGCCTTTAGGTTCTCAGGTACTGTGCTCAGCTCATTGTGTGCCGGCCACCCCCTCTAATCTCTACACACTATTCATTGACATTTTATATGGCCCTCCAGAGCTTCAAATGTGTATCTTTGTAAAAGAACCACAGCACACAGTCTTCCCATCCAGAGGAGCACATTGGTGACTGTTACTGGTTGAAATATTGTCAGTTTAGGTGGGATGCAGCAACAATCCGTGGGACCCCTCAGCAGAATTACTATGGGGCCCCCTCTTTGGATCCAAACCCCCTTGTGTGGCTAGTAAAACTCCCCACCACCCCAGCTTACCTTAAAGACTGTGGAAGTGAAGGCTAGCATCTTGCCATGGGCTACATTTCATCTTCATCCCTTTCTGCCAAAGCAGCACTGGGGCAGGTAAATATTAAACTGCTCCACTGCTCTAATCTGCAGAAGGGGGAGGAGTGGGCCCCCCATGTCCCCTATAGTTACGCCACTTCGTTTTAGGCTTTTCAGTAAATGTAACATTTTTAATAAACAATTTTGCCCTAGACTTATGTTTTTAATTTTGGCCCCTTACCTGATCGAGTTTGACACCCCTTGGCGTAGACAGGGATGTCAAACCGGTCCTTCGAGGGCCGAGATCCTCACACATTTTTGGTACAGCTCAAATTCATTGATGGGTCTGAATCAGGAAAGGTGTGGTCCATCAGTCAAAACACATTCCTTTCTTTCTCAGTCCATCCTAAACACTGGCATGGATCTGGCCCTCCAGGCCTGGAGTTCCACACCTGTGGCGTAGACAGACCAAAGACAGCACATTGGCTCCCATCTAAATAGAAGCATTTGTGGTACTGTGCAATTGGGAAGGATTTCAGGAGTTTTTGTGAACCGTCTCTGCCCTTCTCATTTTTATCTGCAACGGCACAGTCTAACTTTTTCTGCCCTATCTGATCTGAACAGGGACCTTTAAGTGTGCAGTTTCACTTTAGGCAATTTTGTAACCTCCTGAGCGTTACGCCGCTCAGGAGGTTTTGCCAGTTTGTGTGCCCCAGTATAATTAATTTGATCCCATGCCTGTAAAACCTTTAGCTAGCACTAGGCTAGCTAGTACAAGTGTCCGGCTCCCCCTGATCCCCGCTGCTCTCCGTACATTACTCAGCCTGGGTCCAGTGATCGGCGCAGCCTCCCTGTACAGCTTCACTATGGAGAGGATTGCACATGACATCATGACGTCGCTGACGTCATGCGCAAACCTGATCCTCCCCATAGAGAGACTGAAGCTGTGCAGGGCGGCTGTGCGATCGCTGGGTCCAGACTGGGTAATGTAAAAACAGGTGGATTGGGGAGTGCCTGACACTTGTACTAGCTACGCAAAAGGTGGATCAGCGCAACACCAGGCCACCTCCGAATGGCCTCCATCAGAGATGCGCTGAGCCCCCGCAGGAACTACAAACGCACCTTGAACCCAAACAGAAGCTCTGCATATACACCAAAAGCATGGCTGTTAAGTGGGAGCAGCTGACCAAAAACGAATTACATTAGTACATAGCAAGGAAATGAGCAGTGCTACTTGAAAACAGACTAGTGCCTACCTGCAAAAGAGTGCAAGCCCCACTTGTGGGTTCGAATACACACCGAGCATACACATGACCTGTCTACCACTAGAGGAGGATGTTGGTTTCCATTAACAGCTTGCATGCAACCTATTAAGTACTTAAGCTGTTAATGGAAACCAACATCCTCCTCTAGTGGTAGACAGGTCATGTGTATGCTCGGTGTGTATTCGAACCCACAAGTGGGGCTTGCACTCTTTTGCAGGTAGGCACTAGTCTGTTTTTAAGTAGCGCTGCTCATTTCCTTGCTATGTACTTGTACTAGCTAGCCTAGTGCTAGCTAAAGGTTTTACATGCATGGGATCACATTTATTACGCATGGGGGACTCCTGGGGCCAGCAAGCGGTATGCCCGACACAGTGTCGGGCATACCGCTAAGGAGGTTAATGGAAACCTGTAATGATTTTAAAAAAAAGTGTTTCACTTACTTGGTGCTTCTGCCAGCCCCCTGCAGCTACCCTGTGCCCGCACTGGTACTCAACGATCCTCCGGTCCCTCGCCATGGTTCAGTTTTGCTTTCGCCGACTTGCAAGTGCACTGCACCTTTGCGGCCCTGGCCACTCACGCTCTCGTCCTCACGCAGATGCAGTATGAGAAAACCTCGTGCTGCGCCTTCACAGGATGCTCCCAGCAACAGGAGCATGAACAAAGACGCGAGCAGGCACAGTGGCCAGCAACTAAAGAAAGCAAAACTGAGCTGCGGCAAGGGACCGGAGGATCGTTGAGGACCGGCGTGGGCACAGCGGCTGCAGGGGACTGGCAGAAGCCCTAGGTAAGTTTTTTTTTTTTTTTTTTTTTTTTTTTTTTTTTTTTTTTTTTTTATTACAGGTTTCCTTTTAATAGCATCAGTGCAGTGGATTCAGCACTAGTCTACTTGAGGGGACCCAGCAGGAAACCTCATAGGTCAAAGTTCTGCAATCACAGCACCCTCTGCGGCAAGAAGCGTTGTGATTGGCCAAATCGTGTGGGCGTAGTTTACTACAACCTATCTGAAACCTAGACGTTCAAGAGAGAGTGCCGTCCACCCAATCACGTTAGCGGAATTTCTCTATGAGGTTTCCTGCTGGGTCCCCTAAACTAGACAAGCGTGGTGGATTCTACAGCTTCATTCTGTTTTTCTTTTGTACATAATGCATTTTTTGTTCTCAAATTGTTGTGGAATTTAACAGTAACAAAGTATATGTTCTATGCAGCTCTTCCCCTTGCACCAGATAGACGTTATCTATGACTACGAACTCCACCCCAACCGGCGGCCCAAGGCTTTGATGCAGACAGCGGCGCACGTGTCCGGAGCTGCATATTACTATCAGAGGAAAGATGTACCGCAGGATCCCTGGGGAGAGAGGGTGAGGAGCCATGATGGGTCAGGCAGGGAGGTACGGGGTGGTAGGCATGCTCTTCTGAGTAGCTACCTACTTGTACTGTAGCTACTCAAAATCAAAAAGTTAATTACAGCACTTGAAAGTGATAAAAAGCAATCTGCGCCTGATGGATGGGCAGCAGCTGTCGTGGACCAGGTACTCCTCAAACACCCAAAGTAAATAAACAAAAAATATGTCCACAGCGCTAATGTATGTGTGTATGCATGTGATCTGGAGGGGAAGGTGCTATTTGACTTTAGCCTAGAATCAGGAACCATTTATCTATTGCATTTTAATAAAGAGTAATTTTACTTTTAGCGCTGTGGACATTTTTTTTTTTTTCAATTACAGCACTTGTGGGGGCGGGAGAGGGAGGGTTAACTTACTCATGCTGCCATCTGTTCGCAAGCGCTCCAATCAGGTTCCAAGTCGTGTTCCAGTCACTCCCACGTTGCCACCTTCAACCCAGAAGGAGGAAGTGTGGTAGTGACGTGAAATGCAACGTGGGACACGATTGGAGCGCTTGCGAACAGATGGCAGCATGAGAAAGTTAACCCTCCCTCACCCGCCCCACAGGTACGGTCGTTAATTTTTTGATTCAGAGTTGCTACCTACTCGAAGAGCATGTCTATGGGGTGGTTAATGATTGGGATTGCAATTCCTGGAGATGCAAGTGTGATCCATCCCTGTGGGCTGGTTTACACTGCAAGAGCTTTTTCTGAGCGCTTGTAATTTGAAAAGCTCTTGTTCATGTTAATGCTATGGGTGTGATCCCACTGGAGCAATGTGATTTTATAAAAATCCCCCATAGCATTGCATTAGCAAGAGCTTTACAAATTACTAGTGCTTAAAAAGCTCTTGCACTGGTGTACAATAAACTAAAATGTAAGATGCTTGTCTTTGTAGAGGGAAGCACCTGGATACTTCAGAGACTTCTCTGATCCTTCCTTCCTTTTTGATCCCACCTTTAGTTGCTGGGACCCTCTTCTTCTTCGCAGCCACTCTCCTTTCTGCGTACGAGCTCAGCCATACTGTGCCTCCGCAGTAGCACAGGGCTGCTCATGCATGAAGGAAAAAACTGCACACTCAGCTCCGTGCTGCTGCACAGGCAGGCATTGCGCCTGCGCTTACACATGGATGGGAGCATGACTGCGCAAACCTATTCAACAAACCCTTATCTAATAGGTTCAGAGAGTGCCAGCGCTGCAATGGTGATCATAAGGGAGGGATGGTGGGAACCTCAGCAATATCCAGAAGCTTCCATATGCAGAGGTAAGTCTCTAGCTTTTTTTTTTTTTTTCTTCCTTTTATGTACACTTTAAGTGGTGATCGCAGATTTTGGCGGTGGATGTTCACTGTAATCGACTGGCTGATGGTGTAATGGTTAAGGGCACCAGACACAGGAGACCAGGGTTCGAATCTCGGCTCTGCCTGTTCAGTAAGCCAGCACTAATTCAGTAGGAGACCTTTGGCAAGTCTCCCTTACACTGCTACTGCCAATAGAGCGCGCCCTAGTGGCTGCTGCTCTGCTCTGGCGCTTTGAGTCCGCAAGGAGAAAAGCGCAATATAAATGTTATTTGTCTTGTCTTGACTATGAGGCTGCACAAGTGAAGGCAATCTTTTCAGCTGATTGCTGCTATTATAAAAATCTGGTGATCTGAAAAGTTACCCCAAGTCTGCAAAAATAATAATAATACTAATAATGACAAACAGCTTGATTGTGTATCATAAAGAGGCCCTTAAAGGGATACTGTAGGGGGGTCGGGGGAAAATGAGCTGAACTTACCCGGGGCTTCTAATGGTCCCCCGCAGACATCCTGTGCCCGCGCAGCCACTCACCGATGCTCCGGCCTCGACCTCCGGTTCACTTCTGGAATTTCTGACTTTAAAGTCAGAAAACCACTGCGCCTGCGTTGCCGTGTCCTCGGTCCCGCTGATGTCATCAAGAGCGCACAGCGCAGGCCCAGTATGGTCTGTGTCTGCGCAGTACACTCCTGGTGACATCAGCAGGAGCGAGGACACGGCAACGCAGGCGCAGTGGTTTTCTGACTTTAAAGTAAAAAATTCCAGAAGTGAACCGGAGGCGGGGCCGGAGCATTGGGGAGTGGCTGCGCCAACACAGGATGTCTGCGGGGGACCATTAGAAGCCCCGGGTAAGTTCAGCTCATTTTCCCCCGACCCCCCCCCCCCCCCCCCCCCCCCCTACAGTATCCCTTTAAAGCAGACTATACAACTGTCAATTCAATTTGACAATGTGCCACATCAGTAGTTATGTATATTGTTTTGGCAAAAAAATTGAGATTATGATCAGACTGAACTGAAAAGTCGATCACTCAGGGGAGGGAGAGGAGTAGCGATAAATTGATGGCCCATAGCTTTGAACTCCACAGTTTGATAGATTTTCAATAGATAATAAATGTTCAGATCAGAGCGGGATCTGTTTGCCACATTGTGTGACAATCTATCTGTATGGCCTCTTTAGTAAAGTGAAATGCAATCACCAGTATGTCTGCCATCATGAAGCTAAGTTTTCCAGTGTGCTGGTACAAAATGCACCTTACTGTAGTTGTCTAACCCTCACTGCAGCAAGTTCAGTACAAAGTCCACTGCAATCTTTCCTTCCCTGAATCCTGGGATTGGCCGGTATGCATACAAAGAGGCTCCTTATTCTTATAAAATCATTTCAGTGCTGGAGTTAAGCTAAAACTATTCAAATGGTTTATTGATTTTCATTCAGCTGAGAACATAGGAGTGTAACGCATTTTTAAATGTGTGAAATAAAATGATGGAGTTTGCTACAGAATCAGTTACAAACTTCTGAATATAGTAAACTCAGTCCTCAGGTCCCAGCAAATGCGTCTGTATAAATATACAATGTACGCCCAATTCTGATTCAGTCGACTACTTTTCCTGGTCTCTTGGCGTTTACTACAAAGGGATTCGACTGTACCATAAATACGTGTTGTTAATGTTGAAAGCATATCAAACGTTCTTTGGCTGGGGGAGAGCTTCAAAAATTTGTCAGGCTTTAGTTCTGTCTGTGATTCTGTTGTGTAGATTTCCCCTTACTTTGTGTTGTTACAGGAAGTAAGCAAAGCTTTCCAAATGGATAGACTGCTTTGGCCCAGCTGCAAAACACTGTTAAGCGTGGTAGACACATCCAATTTTGATTAGCTGGTGACTAGGTCCATTTTACCACTCCCATGTAGTATGAGGGCCATATTATAAATACTATGAACAGGTTGTGTAGGTAAGCTCTCATATAGCATGAAAATGGTAAAAACAGTCAATCGTTGGCCAATCAATATTGAATGTGTGCATGCATCCTTAAAGGACAACTGAAGTGAGATGGCTATGGAGGCTGCCATTTTTATTTCCTTTTAAGCAATACCAGTTCCCTGGCTATACTGCTGATCCTCTGCCTCTAACACTTCTAGCTATAGACCCTGAACAACCATGCAGCATATCAGGTGTTTCAGACATTAATGTCAGATCTGACAAGATTAGCTGTACGATTGTTTCTGGTGTTATTCAGACACTACTGCAGCCAAATAGATCAGCAGGGCTGCCAGGGAACTGGTATTGTTGTTTAAAAGGAAATAAATATGGCAGCCTCCATATCCCTTTCACTTCAGTTGATCTTTAAGGCCTGTACACACACCAGCTGAAACTTGGAGGAGGCAGCCAATAACTACCGCCTCTGCTAAGAATCCAGCGTGTATACGGCAGCCTCCGACCGCTCAGCCAGCAATCCGTCCTGGAGGATCACTTCTGCCTCGCCCCTGTGCAATGTCACTCCTGCTTTTGATCAGTCTAATTTCAATATAAATTGGCATAGACATTTGCATCAACTTGGAATCATTTGCATCTCATTAACATTCTAAGCCGCAGCAAAAAAAGCAGTTTTGGGGCCCAGCAGGACCCCCTTCTCCAAAAAAAGAGTGACTAACCCAGGCATGGGCAAACTTGGCCCTCCAGCTGTTAAAGAGACTCCGTAACAAAAATTGCATCCTGTTTTTTATCATCCTACAAGTTCCAAAAGCTATTGTAATGTGTTCTGGCTTACTGCAGCACGTTCTACTATCACCATCTCTGTAATAAATCAACTTATCTCTCTCTTGTCAGCCTGTGTCTGGAAGGCTGCCAAGTTCTTCAGTGTTGTGGTTCTGTGATGCATCTCCCCCCTACAGGCCCCTCTCTGCACACTGCCTGTCTATTATTTAGATTAGGGCAGCTTCTCTCTTCTCTCTTATCTTTTACAAGCTGGATAAATCCTCCTTTGAGCTGGCTGGGCTTTCACATACTAATGAATTACATACAGGCAGAGCTGTCTGCACTCTGCAGGAAGAAACAGCCTGACACTTCAGTGGAAGATAGCTGCAGGGGGAAAGAAACAGACAAATGATCTCTTGAGATTCAAAAGGAAGGGTGTATACAGCCTGCTTGTGTATGAATGTATTTTCTATGTGTGGACATACTGTACATCAACCTACTTCCTGTTTTGGTGGCCATTTTGTTTGTTTATAAACAAACTTTTTAAAACTGTTTTTAACCACTTTTAATGCGGCGAGGAGCAGCGAAATTGTGACAGAGGGTAATAGGAGATGTCCCCTAACGCACTGGTATGTTTACTTTTGTGCGATTTTAACAATACAGATTCTCTTTAAGGAACTACAAGTCCCACAATGCATTTGCCTTTGAGTCATGACTGTGTCTGTCAGACTCCTGCAATGCATTGTGGGACTTGTAGTTCCTTAACAGCTGGAGGGCCAAGTTTGCCCATGCCTGGACTAACCCTATGAAAACCTGCTCTGAAATATGCATTATAGGATTTACTAGTTCACCACTAGATGTCCTCCTCTGTTCAGTTTCCAGACTCTGTCACTATAGCCATCACTGAGTTTTTATGTCCGTTTCTCTTTCAGAAGATGTATGGTGTCTGCATCCACCCGCAGTTTGGAGGCTGGTTTGCTATCCGTGCTGTGGTCGTGTTTAGTGAGGTTCAATCTCCAGGCTTAGAGCAGATTCATCCCATGGACTGCTTGCCCAGTCAGGAGGACAGGATTTGCCTGTTAGAGAATTTCAACTTTAACTGGCGGGATGGGAAGTATAGAGACGTGCTGCTGGCAGAGGAGAAGTATTCTGAAGATCAGACTCTTTATTTCGCTACTCCACCTGCGGAGAGGATGAAACTGCTGGAGTTCTGGGGTTTCCTACCACCCAGCCCGCCCTGCTAACCTTCAAGAGGTCTGCAACCTGGGGGCCGGAGGTGGAGGCCCATGGCATTCAAGACTGCCTATTATGTTTTGGCGAGTTAAATCACATTGGCTTCCTACAAACTCTTCTGCATTCCAGTGTGCGATCATCCTGTGATGGTAGAACAGATGATGACTGCCTCCACTGATGGATTCACTATATTATAGTACCAAGAAATAACTGGGCAGCCCAGATTAGCAGAGACAAACTGAGGCCGCTAAAGTATGATCATTGGCATTTCTGAGACCTAGAAGGATTTAGGGGTCCAACTTGCATAAAAGCTAACCAAATATGTAAATCTCTGGTCAGCAGGACTCTGAAGTGGTTGGCCAAACAAGACACATGCTGTAGACCTACTAACTGGCAATTGTATTCATTTATCAGCTGGTGGTTAATTGATTGGCAGTTTGAGTGAAAATTTCTGCTGACGACTTACCATGTAGATTCCTCCCAAGTTTTTAATTATTTTAATCATTAATGTCTTTTTAAGTTTACACAGACAGTCCAGACACGTGGGCTGGTTTATTTATTTAAATTTAAACAAATTTGGAGTAAAAGCAGCTGCCTAGACTCGCCCAATCAGTTTCAGCCTCCGTTATTAATTTATAAAGTGCTAAACATATTCCATGGTACAGATGAAACAAACACAGGGTACATAATACATAGAATCCAATATAAATATTAGATAATTTTGCTTGATTGCTCCAGGGGAGTCTGCTCCACATTTTGTGTTTGTTTTTTTTGGGGGGGCGGCAGGTAAGTAAGTATTCAGTCCAGCTGGAAGACTACAGGCCAGGTAGCTCATTGTCTTTACTTGCCTGGATTTCACAGCTCAGTATCTCTGGCAGAACTGAGAGCCACATTGACACTACAGGTTTTAAGTTATTCTGCAAATAAATATTTTTTTACATAATTCCTTATAGTGTCTCATTTTTACATGCATGCACAACACATGGCAAAGGTGACATTGCCTGGCTCAGGCTTGGTCCACACATACATCTGTACATTTCCAGTCCAGTCAGTTTTGCATCAGTTTTCTCTGACTGGAAATGTATACCTGTTGTGTGAACGTAGCCATAGAAACTCATACAAAACTCACAGGGTAAGACTGGACCGGAAACCTACAGATTTATGTGTGAACACAGCCATAGAAACATATACAAAACTTATGCCAACTGTCAAAAACTGACAAGACGGGATTGGACCCTTTTTATGTGTGAACCATGCCAGTGTTGGGCTTATGACTGTGAGACGGTTGAGCAGTACTGCAGTTATCCCCATCCCCATCAATGACTAGCTTTTAGCATCAGAGAGAATGGCTGTTGCCATTAGAGATTTATATAAAGTGACATTACGCTCTGCAAATTTATTAATAAGGTCCTTTCACATTGTGCAGGTTGCTTCGTGATACGATCACAATGCTGCTGAAAAAGTCACAGTGCAATTATATGGTGAAGCACACAGTAAAATGATCATCAGAAAAGAGGGGCTTACCAGCTGCCAACAACCCACATTATGAGGTTGTAATCCTAACGAAACCTCAAGCAGATATGGATCCAAACTTCCACCACTCCAGTCCGATTATATGGTATGGTATCCAGGAAGGCCATTATACAAACACAAAAACCGGCAATCTAGCGTTATCAGGGAATTTCTTGATGACGCTAGATTGCAAAATGGTCGGAAAGAAGACAAGCGGCACTTTTAATATCTTATTGGCTGTGGACTGGCTTACACGCTCAAGTTGTTATTAGGGGTTCCTGGGTCCTGTATGTAATAGCTGGAATACACGGTGCGTTTTTGCGGCTTGATTCTCTTCCATTCGTTTTTCTTATATTCCCATTGTTCCCTAAGCGGAATCGATCAGGCGGGAGGTCGGACATGTCGGAAATTATCAATCGAGCCATCTAAATGGCTCAAAAACGTACCGTGTATTCCCAGCATAAGTCATTGTTTTATCTTGTTTTTTTTTATGGTCTATACCGATTGTTTTTACAATAAACAGTTTACACTTAGAGTTGCTGTTTTTGTTGTGTTTATATATTGGCCTTCCTGGATACCATACCATATATCGGAGTGAGGGAGTGGTGGAAGTTTGGATCCATATCTGCTCGAGGTTCATTAGGATTACCACTGAATGCAAGACCTACAACCTTATAATGTGGGTTGTTGGCAGCTGGTAAGCCTCTATTACTCTTTTCTGGCGATGGTTGGACACGAGACCATGCAAGGTTGGAATATCACTGTGGTGAAGCTTTGACTGTATTTATTTCTCTTTGATCTGCGCTGACATCTTAATACTAATTTTGTGAACTTTGGATGTTGTTCATTCTCAGCAGCGATCATATGTTCTATTTCCTTGGCGCTGATAAACTGTTTGCTTCCATACAGTACAATGAAAGAATGCTTCGCTACAGCTGTAATGTACACAGTACCAGGTTAATACACAGCATGTAGTGCATTACTGCATCAGAACCCGCCGCACCACACTGTGTGAAAGTCCCATATGAATGTTATTGCAGTGTGATGAGTGTCTGTAGTGACGCAATGGACTAGGTTTGAAAAGGGCCTAAACGTGTGTTGGTACAGGTAGTCCTCGGTTACCGAACGAGATGGGGACTGTAGGCTCGTTCTTAACCTGAATCTGTTCTCAAGTCAAAACCGTGTATGAAACGCCCCGACTATTCCTCCGCCCCATTGATGACATCACGGCGAGCGCCGTATTGCAGCAATTTAAATGTTTTAAAGTACATTTACAGTGATCTAAAGACGCCATTTGCGTGTGGGGAGGTGAGCAGATACATACCGCACACCTTCCATGTCCTGGCGTCACCCTCTGCAAAACACCTCCGTGTCGCTAAACAGATCCATGCCCTCTGATGCAAGCCGGGAGGTGGCGACCTGGCATACTACTGCGCATGCGCAGCGCAGTAACAGTATCCAGGTCAGAGGGAGTGGATCTGTTTAGCGACACGGAGGTGTTATGCAGAGGGTGACGTCAGGACATGGGAGGTGTGCGGTAGGCATCTGCTCACCTCCCCACACACAAATGGCGTCTTTAGATCACTGTAAATGTACTTTAAAACATTTAATTCGCTGCAATCCGGCGCTCGCCGTGATGTCATCGACAGGGCGGAGCAATAGTCAGGGCGTTCGTAACCCGAGGACTACCTGTACTACACAAATGCTTTACAGCCAAGTGTGAATTTTTCATCTCTTTTCAAGTCTGAAATGTGTACTCTGTTGCTGTAGTGGTCAGTACAAACAGCCTGGGTAGTTTCTTTCCTCTTCCTGCATGAATAGCTGAAGAGAGCTGGAACCAAGACTGTGGAGTCGGTACAAAAATCTTCCAACTCCTCAGTTTATGAAATCACAACTCCGACTCCAACTCCGGGTACCCAAAATGGCTCAGAATCCTTAGTCTAATACTTAACAGGGATGTGGATGTTGTACAAAAATCAGCCGACTCCGACTCCTCAGTTTATGAAATCAACGACTCCAACTCCAGGTACCCAAAATTGCCCCGACTCCTTGACTCCAACTCCGACTCCCCAGCCCTGGCTGGAACAGTTGCTTATTTTTCACACCTGCACTGACAAGAGCTTTGAACATCCCATTCACATAATTGTGCATCAGTGCAGTATAACCAGTATTGTGCTAATGAGGCACATGCAGAGTCTGGGGCCCCAACTGCAATAACCAGAATCCTCCCTCTCCGTTCCCCCAGAACAGTGATCTGCAAACTTGGCTCTCCAGCTGTTAAAAAACTATAAGTCCCACAATGCATTTGCCTTTATGAATCATGACTGTGGCTGTCAGACTCCTGCAATGCATGCTGGAGAGCCAAGTTTTCAGATCACTGCCCCAGAACTTGCGTCGCTTGGCCCTCATCTCTTCCACAAGAGACCAGCACAATGTGTGTGAGATGTCACCTGATTCCAATGTAGGAGTCCTCCCTTCTCTGCACTGTCTTGCAGTTCTGTGATCATTCTGGTTGGCTCTGTCTCCACCCTGGTCTTTGTGCACATCGAGGGGAACTCACATGGCGTGCAGGAAAACCAGGACACAGGCAAAGCAAAATTTTCCCACAATTCTTCAGGGCAAGGTGAGATGTCGCCCCTCCCAGACGCAGGAACAGACAGCACTTCCCCTATAAAACATTGAAACAGTTAGTCCACCCTCCGTGCTGTTTGTTCCTGCGTCCAGGCAGGTCGGCATCTCACCTAGGGGTTGAGCCTGTGTGCTGGGCTGCAGGTATTAATTCCATGGGCGGCTGAGATGGTGGTACTGAGGCCATCTAGTCTTCGCTTCACGCTGGACTCCAAAGTGAAGTTTGCCTACCTTTCTGCTCCTAAATGTTGGAGGGCATGGCGTTCTTTCCCGCTCTGGATGGGGTCGGTTCCGCAAAGGCAGGTAAGCCGCTGGCGTGCTGTTGCTGGCTGGGCGTGGGGAGGCGCATGGCAGACGATTGTCCGCGTGGTTCTCCTGTGACGCGTATCTTCCGGCAGGTATGCGCTTTAGCCTATCAGGCTTTCTCTCTGTCACTTCTGGTCCCGCCTCCGTGAGTTCAAAGCGGAAGTATATAGAGTGCACGGTGCGAGGCTGGCTGGCATTACTGTTACTCTGCAGTGGAGAGACTGCTGTCTTGGCTGCTGGATTCCTCCAGGATGTCGGCGCCTGATAAGACAGAGTAGCCCAGCCGCTCAGAAGGTGAGAGTATGGGATCTCTTTCTGAGCCATACGCTAATGTGCATTTGGGTTATGCTTATATCTGCTTTTTGTTTATACTTATTTTTCAGGCTAAACAAGCTGATTCAGGGGATAAGGCGAGGCCTCCTCCTACCTATAAGTGATGCCCTATGTGTAGCGTTAAGATGCCATTGCCATATTCTAAAACTTTGTGTCAGCAGTGCATGGATAAAGTTTTAGGAGAGCAGTCAGGTCCCTCTGTACAGGAGACTTTGCAGGCTTTTAGGGAGGAGATTAATTCCTCATTGGCTTCCTTTAGATCCTCTTTAACAGTAGCATGTGCCTCTACTTCTCAGGCTACTACTGTTTCTAATCATGTTAGAGAATGAGAATCAGGATCAAATGGAGGCAGGTGTTAGTTCAGGGGAATCAGCATCGAGGGAGATTGAAATTGACATCTTCTAGGTTCAAATTTCGTGTGGAGGATACAGAAGCTTTAATTGCAGCTATCAATGATACGCTTGAATTGAATAAGGATGCAGTATCTGGTTTATCCATACATGATCAATTATATAAGGGGATGGAGGAAAAGGAAGGTCTTACTTTTCCTGTCCACAATGCTATTAACCTCCCTGGCGGTAAGCCCGAGCTGAGCTCGGGCTATGCCGCGCAGGAGGATTTCTCAGGGCCTGCTGGGGCGATTCGCCCCATTCAAAGTGCTGTGCGCGCAGCCAGCACTTTGCTAGCCGCGCGCACAGCTCGATCGCCGCCGCTCTGCGGCGATCGCCCGCACGCAGCGGCGAAAGAGGGCCCCCCCCCCCGCCAGAGCCCTGCGCTGCCCGGACCAATGAGTTCCGGGCAGCGCTATGGGCTGGATCGAGTGCGCATGACGTCATGCCGATCGTCGTCATGGCGACAGGAGAAGCCAAACAGGGGAACGCGTTATATACGCGCTCCCCTGTTTGCTATGCCGGCGACGATCGCACTAGAGGGCCACATGCGCCCTCTAGTGGTGTTTCATGTAGCTACCACTCTGGTAGCTTTACATGAAACAAACAAAAAAAATTTAAAAAAACGATTTTTTTGCTCATTTGCAAAAAAAAAATTAACCGCCAAGGAGGTTAAGCAGTCTATTCTCAGAGAGTGGAAGGATCCTGAGAAGAGACTGCTCATATCCATATCAGTCAAATGCAGATTTCCTTTCACTGTCGAGGATTCGGCTCTCTGAGACAAATGTCCAAAATTAGACGCTCCATTTTCTCAGGTTTGCAAACAAGGTGATTTGGCATTTGAGGATTTAGGGGATCTTAAAGATCCGGTAGATAAGAAAATTGATGCTTATCTCAAAAGATCCTGGGAGGCGATGGCAGCCACTTTTAGGCCTGCGGTAGCCTCTACCTGTGTAGCCAGAACACTGGAATTATGGGTTAATCAACTGAAAGCTAGCATTCTTGCAGGTGCTTCAGTTGAGCAGTTATTAGAATCTGTTACAATTCTTAATAAAGCAGCTAATTATCTGGCAGATGCTTCTGCAGAAGCCGTCAGATTTACCGCTAGATCCACGGCTCTGGTGAATGTTGCACGCAGAGCACTGTGGTTGAAAACTTGGGATGGTAATTTAGCATCCAAGAATAGACTATGTGGTGTGCCTTTTTCAGGAGATTTACTATTTGGGCCAGATTTGGACTTGGCTCTGGAGAGGATGTCAAATAAGAGAAAGACCTTTCCTAGGAAACAGAAAGTGGCAAATAAGAGGTTTTTTCATAAACCAAAAGGAGCCTGCTAGTGAGCAGAAGGGAGTCAAAAGATGGTTCTTTGACAAGTCTAGGAGAGGGGGGTTTAGATCTAAACCCTCTGAATCTCAGGTAAAGCCATAATGACTCATTCATGGCGGTAGGGGGGAGACTAAAATATTTTTCCCACAGATGGTTGGTGATGGCAAAAAGTCCATTAATTCGTCAGACAATCAGATTCGGCTATTAAATAGAGTTTGCTTTGCCCCCTCCGTTAAGATTCATTGTTTCAAAACCTCCAAAGGATCCGGGTCTATTGCCAGAAATCCTACAGATTCTACAAAGTATGTTATATCAAAATGTGGTTTGCAGTGTTCCAAGAAAGGAATAGAGAGAAGGTTTTTACTCGACAATTTTTCTGGTAAAGTTTTTGGCAAGATTCGATTGATTCTAAATTTAAAGAAACTAAATCCATTCATGAAAAAGAAAACATTTCGAATGGAAACGATTTTTACAGTGAGAGATCTGTTATTTCCCGGAGCATTCATGGCATCTCTGGACCTCAGGGACGCCTATTGGCACGTCCCAATTCACAAGAGGTTGCAGAAATACTTGAGATTTGCTCTCAGGTTAAACGACCAAGTAATGCATTTTCAGTTTCTCTGCCTCCCATTTGGGATCACTTCCGCTCCAAGGATGTTCATGAAAATTCTAGGGGAAGCTTTGATTCCATTAAGAGAAAGGTCAGTCATTGTAGTGCCTTATCTGGACGACTTACTGATACTAGGAAATTCAGAGGCACAGTTAAAACATCATCTGCTGATTGTGTCGGATCATTTACAATCCTTGGACTGGATAATAAATCAAGAAAAATCATGCCTAGATCCAAGCCAAAATATGGTGTTTCTAGGTAACTTGATAGATTCTTTAAATCAAAAATTGTTTCTTCCACGGGAAAAGGTGGAGAAGGTAAAATTGGCAGTGCAAAAGTTGCAGGAGGGAGTACGACCTACACTAAGATTGGTCTCCCGGGTGTTAGGGTTGATGTCTTCAACAATAGTGGCATTTCCGTGGGCGCTGTCTCATATCAGAAGACTCCAGCGGGTTTTGCTGGAGAATTGGGCCGGTCAGCCTCGAAGTCTGGAGGTTCGGGTGACAATTCCAACGTCAGTCTTATTGTCCTTTCAGTGGTGGTTGGAAGAAGCCAACCTATTGAAAGGAAGACTGTGGAAAGATCCAGTAGGTCAGATTTTAACCACGGATGCAAGTGCGTGGGGCTGGGGGGCTCATGTGGGTCATGTAGCCTTCCAGGGCAAATGGTCGAAGACAGATTCCCAAATGTCTTTGAATTGGAGCGAATTGAAAGCTGTGAAATTGGCTTTGATTCAAGCAAAGGCCATTCTGTATCAATCGCATGTCCTGGTACAGTCAGACAACGTTACGACCGTGGCATTCCTAAACAAACAGGGAGGCACGAGGTCCCTGTTATTGCAGGTAGAAGCGGAAGAGATTTTATTTTGGGTAGAAGAGAATGTGTTGTCCTTGAGAGCAATCCATCTCAAGGGCACATTAAACATAGATGCGGACAAATTGAGCAGAAATGCAATTCTGACTTCAGAATGGTCCTTAAAGGGACTCCGAGCAGTGCAGAAACTATGGAAAGATGCATATCATTTTAAAGCTCTCTTTCTCCTCTTTCCAATGATATATAAACCACCACCCTACGTCTTTTAGTTTTCGCTATTTTCGCGATTGAAATTACCGCGGCCGTGATTTCAATCGCGAAAATAGAGAAAACTAAAAGGTGTAGGGCAACGATTTAGGTGTCGTCAGAAAGAGGAGAAAGAGAGCTTTAAAATGATATCCATCAAGCCATAGTTATATTGTATTACACAGGACGACACTTTCCCCAGTGTCAGCAGCTCCATTCTGCTGAATGCAGCTGCTGACTTTGACAAAAAGTCGCCCTGTGTAATACAATATAACTATGGAAAGATGGATATCATTTTAAAGCTCTCTTTCTCCTCTTTCTGACGACACCTAAATCGTTGCCCTACGCCTTTTAGTTTTCTCTATTTTCGCGATCAAAATCGCGGCCGCGATTTGAATCGCGAAAATAGCGAAAACTAAAAGGCGTAGGGTGGCGGTTTATATATCATTGGAAAGAGGAGAAAGAGAGCTTTGAAATGATGTGCATCTTTCCATAGTTTCTGCACTGCTCGGAGTCCCTTTAAACAAGAGAATATTTGTACAGATTACAGAGAGATGGGGAACACCATCCGTGGATATGTTGGCGACACAGGAGAATGCGCAGGTACAAAAATATTATTCATTGAACCCGAGAGACAATGCTGTAGGAGTAAATGCGTTCAATCACCAATGGAACTTTCCTTTGATTTATGTTTTTCCACCTCTAAACATGATTCCAGCAGTTCTCATGAAATGGAGAGAACTGAGAGGACGCATGATTCTGATTGCGCCTCGTTGGCCAAGAAGGAGTTGGTTTGCGATGATGAAATCATTTGCAGTCAAGGAGCCTTAGATGCTCCCTCTGATGCCGGATCTCCTGGTTCAGGAAGACCTGTGGCATCCTCACCCAGAGTGCCTGAATCTGGCGGCTTGGATCCTGAGTTAGATTGGTTAAAGAGTCTAGGAGTGTCTGATAAAGCAGCCTTGACATTGATTGGAAGTCGTAAGGAGGTTACGAGAAAGATCTATTTAAAATACTGGCAGACTTTCCACCTTTGGTTAAGAAAGTCCAAATTTAATAACCTATCTATTCCAGCAGTCTTGGATTTTCTCCAGGATGGATGGGATAAGAAATTATCGGTCAGTACATTAAAAGTTCAGATGGCAGCTCTATCGGCGCTGTCGGCTCTTCCGATTTCTTCATCTCCTTTAAAGTTAAGATTCATGAAAGCTGTATCAAGGAAATCTCCAGTTTTTAGACCGTATGTATCTCCATGGGATTTATCTATAGTATTGCAGAAATTATCTAGAGGGCCATTTGAGCCATTGGCAGATTGTTCCCTTAAGAATCTCACACTTAAAGTAGTTTTCTTGATTGCAATAACTTCGGCAAGAAGGGTGAGTGAATTGCAGGCTTTATCAGTTAAAAATCACTATTTTCAGGACTTTCAGGACAGGTTGGTGCTGCAGACTGATCCAAAATTTTGTCCAAAGGTGATGTCTAATTTTCATAGATCTCAGGATATAGTTTTGCCTACATTCTGTGTGAACCCAAGTTGTGAGAAATAATTTTTCACACGTTGGATGTTAGAAGATCTGTATTACAATACTTAGCCAGGACAGCTGATTTTAGGAAATCAGATTCATTGTTTTTGTTGTTTTCAGGTAAGAGTGCAGGACAGGCTCCATCTAAATCTACAATTGCAAATTGGATTAGGTCAGCTATTATTGAGGCTTACAGAGTAAAGGCCCATACACACGTCGGATTTGCGGGGACGGGTCGTTTGAACGTTCCGTCGTTCGCACGTTTCCGCATGAAATCCGGCGTGTGTACAGACTATCGTTCGGGAGATAAGACTGGTTACCAGCGATCCGCCCGGCGGATCGCTGGTAACCAGTCTTATCTCCCGAACGATAGTCTGTACACACGACGGATTTCATGCGGAAACGTGCGAACGACGGAACGTTCAAACGACCCGTCCGCGCAAATCCGACGTGTGTATGGGCCTTAATGAAGGTAGATCCCCCAGCTTCATTTAAAGCCCATTCTACAAGGGCTATGGCAGCTTCATGGGCAAATAGGGCAGGAGCCTCACCTGAACAAATCTGCAAGGCGGCGACATGCTCAACCTTTTCTACATTAATTCGCCATTATCGAGTTGATGCATTATCGGCTCATGACCAAGCGTTTGGAAGGAAGATTCTCCAAGCGGTGGTCCCACCCTGAGGTTGTATTACTTGTTAATCGTCTCACCTTGCCCTGAAGGATTGTGGGAAAAAAGCAGAGTTAGTACCTGCTAACGATGTTTTGAACAATCCTTCAGGGCAACGATCCCACCCGGGTGTTTTGTATATGTCAAATAGTTGCACTTTGTGTGGGTTAGTTGATTGTTCACCTGTCGGGTACTTGTCTAAAACGCACTGAGGGTAGACTGTTTCAATGTTTTATAGGGGAAGTGCTGTCTGTTCCTGCGTCTGGGAGGGGCGACGTCTCACCTTGCCCTGAAGGATTGTTCAAAACATCGTTAGCAGGTATTAACTCTGCTTATTGGAGAGTGCAGAGAAGAAAGGACTCCCACGCTGGAATTGGGTGAGATCTCACACATGCACTGATTTGCTGTGGAAGGGAGAAAAAGGCAGCATGGAGGAGCACTGACCTTCATGCCACTGTCCACACGGATCCAGGCGATACAATGCTGCATACATTTGCAAAGTTGCGATGGGATTGGTGACATAGCAGCTAGAAACAGGTGGTGCTGAGGTAGTATCAGATCTCAATTAGTCTGCTGCTGCATCCACCAGGAGTACCTCTGCTTTAGTAATCACAGGAAACAGATTTCCTCTACCAAGGTACCTGAGCCAATATAACTCTGTACCCCTACACCCACACACTTACATTTTGCGTTATACAAATGGATGAAATGGCTGGTCTAAATGAAGCTACAGACTCCCAAGTTCTCTAGTGCCATATCTGCCTTTTCATTCATTAGGTCCTTTATTAATACCCCACAATCTTAAAAAAAAAAAAAAAAAGCGTCAGAATCCACATTGCCACTCAAGCCTTTTTTCCATGGGCATTTAATCTGTGCTCAGCAAGCAGTTGAGAGGAATTTTGCTGCCCATGAAAAAGAGGCCTTGGGGCCAGTGAACATCAAAAAGTGCAAGCATAATCGCAAATGCTTTTGACTTTTTGAAGCGATTTTCCTATTCGATGCCTAGCAATTTTTGGAGCATTTTAGTGTAGTATTTTTTGTTATAGTAGAGCTGTAACTGAACAGCTTCTGTAACAAACACTTGGAAAAATTGCTCTGATCTAGCTTTTTTCAGAGCGATTTTTCCACTTTCTTATATATACAGGGAGTGCAGAATTATTATGAAAATTAGTACTTTAACCACATCATCCTCTTTATGCATGTTGTCTTACTCCAAGCTGTATAGGCTCGAAACCCTACTACCAATTAACCATATTAGATGATGTGCATCTCTGTAATGAGAAGGGGTGTGGTCTAATGCTATCAACACCCTATATCAGGTGTGCATAATTATTAGGCTACTTCCTTTCCTTTGGCAAAATGGGTCAAAAGAAGGACTTGACGGGCTCAGAAACATCAAAAATAGTGAGATGTCTTGCAGAGGGATGCAGCACTCTTAAAATTGCAAAGCTTCTGAAGCGTAATCAATCGTTTCATTCAAAATAGTCAACAGGGTCGCAAGAAGCATGGAAAAACCAAGGCGCAAGATAACTGCCCATGAACTGAGAAAAGTCAAGCGTGCAGCTGCCAAGATGCCACCAGTTTGGCCATATTTCAGAGCTGCATCATCACTGGAGTGCCCAAAAGCACAAGGTGTGCAATACTCAGAGACATGGCCAGGATAAGAAAGGCTGAAAGATGACCACCACTGAACAAGACACAAGCTGAAACAAGACTGGGCCAAGAAATATCTCAAGACTGATTTTTCTAAGGTTTTATGGACTGATGAAATGAGAGCGAGTCTTGATGGGCCAGATGGATGGGCCCATGGCTGGATTGGTAAAGGGCAGAGAGCTCCAGTCCGACTCAGACGCCAGCAAGGTGGAGGTGAAGTACTGGTTTGGGCTGGTATCAAAGATGAGCTTGTGGGGCCTTTTCAGGATGGAGGATGGAGTCACGCTCAACTCCCAGTCCTGCCAGTTTCTGGAAGACACCTTCTTCAAGCAGTGGTACAGAAAGAAGTCTGCATCCTTCAAAATAAAAAATTTTTCATGCAGGACAATGCTCCATCACACGCGTCCAAGTACTCCACAGCGTGGCTGGCAAGAATGGGTATAAAAGAACAACTAATGACATGGCCTCCTTGTTCACCAGATCTGAACCCCATTGAGAACCTGTGGTTCATCATAAAATGTGAGATTTACAAGGAGGGAAACCAGTACACCTTTCTGAACAGTGTCTGGGAGGCTGTGGTTGCTGCTGCACGCAATGTTGATGGTAAACAGATCAAAACACTGAAAGAATCCATGGATGGCAGGCTTTTGAATGTCCTTGCAAAGAAAGGTGGCTAGATTGGTCACTGATTTGTTTTTGTATGTCAGAAATGTATATTTGTGAATGTTGAGATGTTATATTGGTTTCACTGGTAAAAATAATTGTAATGGGTATATTTGTTTAAGTTGCCTAATTATGCACAGTAATAGTCACCTGCACACAGATATCCCCCTAAAATAGCTAAAACTAAAAACAAACTAAACTACTTTCAAAAATATTCAGCTTTGATATTAATGAGTTTTTTGGGTTCATTGAGAACATGGTTCGATAATAAAATTATTCCTCAAAAATACAACTTGCCTAATAATTATAACATTGAGGCCGAATGCCTCATATCAGCGGAAATGCGGTAGGACCCACGTTTAACCAAAAAAAAAAAAATTTGCTCTGGTGTGCTCCATCCCATTCAAATACATTAGCCAAGTGCTTTTCAAAGCAGAGGAGTTTTTAAGAGTGCTCAGAAGCGCTCTTGGTGTGCACCAGCGAGCGCTCAAAAAAATAAACCAGAACTGAAGGCTTTTTTCAGCAGGCCTGCTATTTAAAGGCAAGGTGCATACTTTGTTTCCAGGGGTGGAACAGATGCACACTGACTGTTGTCCGTGGAACAGACTTTTGGGGGCTGTCCAAGGACAAAGATGACATCTTCATTGACCCACTGGAAGTATTTGCTTCTGTTTTTGTGACCTTTTTAGTCTGATGCAAACTATGATACAAAAGTCAAAGAAAAAAAGTTTTGCTTACCTGGGGCTTCCATCAGCCTCTGCAGGCACAGAACACTATTGCGGATGAGAACACAAAGGTTACGCGTAGCAAGGGCCACGCAGGCGCAGTGGCCCACCGACTCCTGCTAGGAGTCAAACGAAACTAAGCCGCAGTGGGGGAACAGATAACCGTTTAGGGCGCAGGGTGGCTGCAGGGGGCTGGTAGAAGCCCCAGGTAAGTGAAACTGACTTTAGGAACACGTTAAAGGACACCTGAATGCAGATGGAGGCCACCATATTTATTTTCCTTTAAACTGCAAATTGCCTAGCTGTCCTGACAATCCACTGCATCTAATACTTTTAGCCATAGACCTGGAACAAGCATGAAGATCAGAGGTTTGGCTTAGGTTCAACTGGATTTGCTGCGAGTACAAAAAGTAGGGATAATAAAAATTGCACCCTGCAAAAAAAAAAAAACACAGACAACAGGAGCCCAAATGGTGCAGTATGTCACAGTACCAGAAGTATATAAAATGTGCCTTTGTGGCTACGAGCACTATTAGGCACTGCTATTTGGCCTGAGGAAGTGGGTATACACCCACGAAACGCATTGCCAGTGCAATAAAATTCTAAAATGTGAATATGGCCTCAATTCACCAAGCTTATCTCCTGTCTTTAACATTTCTAGAGTTATCACCATGGTGATAAGGCATGCAGTAATCCGGAAACATTTTACCTCAGGCAAACCTAAAGTTAACTGTCTTTAAAGAGACTCCGTAACAAAAATTGCATCCTGTTTTTTATCATCCTACAAGTTCCAAAAGCTATTCTAATGTGTTCTGGCTTACTGCAGCACGTTCTACTATCACCATCTCTGTAATAAATCAACTTATCTCTCTCTTGTCAGACTTGTCAGCCTGTGTCTGGAAGGCTGCCAAGTTCTTCAGTGTTGTGGTTCTGTGATGCATCTCCCCTCTCCAGGCCCGTCTCTGCACACTGCCTGTGTATTATTTAGATTAGGGCAGCTTCTCTCTTATCTTTTACAAGCTGGATAAATCCTCCTCTGAGCTGGCTGGGCTTTCACATACTGAGGAATTACATACAGGCAGAGCTGTCTGCACTCTGCAGGAAGAAATAGCCTGACACTTCAGTGGAAGATAGCTGCAGGGGGAAAGAAACACACAAATGATCTCTTGAGATTCAAAAGGAAGGGTGTATACAGCCTGCTTGTGTATGGATGTATTTTCTATGTGTGGACATACTGTACATCAACCTACTTCCTGTTTTGGTGGCCATTTTGTTTGTTTATAAACAAACTTTTTAAAACTGTTTTTAACCACTTTTAATGCGGCGAGGAGTGGCGAAATTGTGACAGAGGGTAATAGGAGATGTCCCCTAACGCACTGGTATGTTTACTTTTGTGTGATTTTAACAATACAGATTCTCTTTAAGTTAAGGAGAAGTCTCTAAAGTTAACTCTTCAATCCTTAAAATAACTCCAGAATTCTAAAGTTAAAGACAGACTGTTAATTAAAGGGAACCTAAACTGAGAGGGGTATGGATGTTTCCTTTTAAACAATACCAGTTGCCTGGCTTCCTGCTGATCTTTTTGGTTGTAGGAGTGGTTGAATCACACACCTGAAACAAGCATGCAGCTAATCCAGTCTGAGTTTAGTCAGAGCACCTGATCTGCATGCTTGTTCAGGGACTGTGGCTAATGGCTAAAAGTATTAGAGAGACAGGATCCGCAGGAGAGTCAGGAAACTGGTATTTTAAAAGGAAAAATCCATATCCTTTTCAGTTTAGGTTCCCTTTAACTGCGTGTGGAAAGAACTACAGAGGAAGTAACTTAAGTTACCTCTTCTGTAGTGAACTACAAAAAGCAGTTAACTACAGAAGAGATAACATAACTCAAGGTCTTCATTGAGGTAAGCCACTTTTTGCTCTTCATTTGTTTTAACGCAGTTTATCTTCTCTGGGTGCCTCTTTCGCCTTTATCCTGGATTTGCTGCATAGTTGTTTCATCATTACTGATGCATGAAAAAGCAGCATGACACCAGGAAACTGGTATGGTTTAAAAAGACACACACACACACACACACACACACACACACACACACACACACACACACACACACACACACACACACACACACACCCCCCCTCACTTGTCATGAACAGGCTCAAAGACCGCAATGATTTAATAGATTGTAACTTTCATGTTATCCCAAAGTAGTTTTGTCTTAAGTTACATTTTTCAAATCACTTGCTGAGATTTCACGACTTGGATATACACAGCCAATTTCAAAACTTTATTCTCTTTACAAAAGCACTATAAGAAACAAAAGGAAATTATACAACATGGACACTACCAACCCAGCGACGGAAACCACTTATGTCAGTAACAACTATTATCTACACCGTCCACATCTTGTGAAAAACACTTGTGGTCCCATCTGAGGCAGAGCTGGCAGTCAGGCTGGGCTACGAGGGGCAGCACTTCTTGCCCTTACTTTTGCTTGTTGAAGTATTCTTTGCTCTGTTTGACGTCAGGCTTGATGGTGTCACTTCCGGGGGTCCATCCGGCTGGGCAGACTGAAGGAAAAGTGGGAGGATTTAATGAGCGGTTCATAGAAATAGAACAGAGTTCCCATTCTGAATTATAGCAAAAAAATTACAATTATATACAATTACGGAGATGGTTAATGGTCAGTCCACCCAAAACTGGATTTACCATAATAGAAAACTAGTGCAAATATCACTGGTTACTTTTTACCCTACCAGAAAATACTGATGTGATTTCCCATGACCCACAGACCTGCTTATCTTTTCACAGATGGCCAAGTAGTCTGAAACAGCTGTAAGAATAATAAGTCTACAAGTTTATGCATGTCCAGGTCACCATGTGTGGGAAGGATGTGTGCGCATATGCTGCTGCCTGCCACCTGTGAGTGGGGATGTGCACATGTGTGAGGGATAAGATCCAGAATCTCTATGCGCAAGCCTAGGTTTTGTCACTTGGCTCTGCGCATTTGCACTGACAGTATTTACAAGGAGTAGGATTCATTTTATAATTTCATTCGACTCCAGCATCCTGCTGGGAAATACAAAAGCCCAAATAGTGAGCATTGGAGCTGATCTATTAAGGCAGACTTGCCAGTATTCTTGAAAGAAGATCCAGTCGGAACTGCTTTAAAGTGTACCCAAGGCAGTATACATAAGGGGGGGGGGGGGCCTCTGGATCCTTTGCCCCACTGTTGCCATATGCAGACTATGTACGTCTCACTGCAGGTTCTGTCAGCAATTGCAGCTTTCTCGTACGACAAATTTAAGCACTGCTCTGATCTGGTAGTCCCACAGGCAATGATCCTCCTAATGTCACGACATATTACAACCGCAGTGGAGGCATGACAGATTGCCCTTGAAAAGCTGTAGACATGCACATAAGTAGTGCCTGAATCTGGCTTAAGGTGGCCACACGATACAATAAAATGATCCGATTTTACGGCAATTTGATAACAATCGGCTCAAAAAAAAAAAGTTTTCCCATTCGATTGAAAAATCTTATTGGATTTCCTGGTTTTTTTTACTGAACTGGAATGCCAGATATTTTTCTTAAATCTTTCTAAAGATTGTATGGGGTGTTAGATTGCAAAATCAGAGAAAATTGCTAAGGTGTATAGATTAATAAATTGACAATCATTTTTATCATAATTGGGGACAAAATTGAACATGTGTGGTACACTGGTTATATTTTTGAAAGGTTATAGTCAGAAACATTTATTGAAATTCTTAAATTAAACAGATATTTTAAAAATTGTATGGTATGTGGCCACCTTAAGTGAAACACACACCAGTGTGGTAACTGAACTCCACACAGGATGTGCCCACTCCAGGGAAGACTAGGTAGTTCCTATCCCCTCTCCCCCCGGATCTCCCCTCTCCCCCGGATCTCACTCAGTGCCAGTAAGCATATAGGCCTTCCTAGATCTGGCTGACAGGAGTTGCCATGTATTTCAAGACACAGATCTTGGCCAACGGCAAGATTGCATTCCTTTCTATTTTTCCATGACCGCGATTACGTTGCAATCCTGAACGTGTAGAGCGCAACTGCAGTGTGCTACTTGTGGTGTCATTATAAATTGCAAAACACAAGTGATCTAAAAATCAAATTGCAGGGCAGTAAGTGGAAAATAAAATACTGTTACAGTGTGGCAGCTGGGATAAGGGTTTAACGAGAGGTCTTTAGCAATCTGCCGCAGTCTCAAGCCACTTCCCCACAATTGCAGCTCTCTTTTCTCAGTACATACTTCCTATGTAGTTGTGGATGCTGGAAATTTCAACTGAAGACTATGTTCTTGGGGATCATGGTGAGATTTAGTGCTCGAGTTCCCAGCTCTACTCCCACCAATGTCTTTATGAAAACCTCCCACTGTCAGTGATGTTTTATTTGTTTAAAGAAGGAGGGGAATAAAACAGAACTACTCTGGCCATCAGGCCCCACCCATGACTAAAATACCACTTTAGATGGACTGAGCACTCATTGCCCATCGAGTATATTTTGGGTTCCATGACAGCATCTGAAAGATTTCAGTTTTAACTTGTTTTTAACAAGTACAAGTCCAGGAGTTGCAAGGAGCCACAAGATTTTAGGAAAGCAATTTGGTAAGGACTGGTAAACTCCACAGAAGCATTTTGAAAACAATGTCTCAGTCAGCGCTCAAAGCTGACAGAATTGTGCCATTTCACTACCTTTCGTTTCTTCCATAAGCACATTCAATCATTTGTGAGCTGCGGGGGGCCAAAATGGATTAAAGGAAACCTGCAATTTCGTTACTGAGGGAATTTATACTTACCTGGGGCTTACTCCAGCACCATGAGGTGCATGGGCTCCCTCGCCTTCCTCCCAAGCTGCTCCACTGCTTTGTAATCCCATCTGGCTGGCTACACTCGAAGCATGTACCGTGTGCACCCCCACCGCACTCATGTGCCAGAGTGCATTTCTGTGCCTGCGCAGTACACAACTGGTCAGATTACCGGAGGAGATTACAAGGTAACGGAGCGGCCAGGGAGAACAGCAAGAGAGCCCACACACACACACCTCATGGAGCTAGAGGAAGCCCCAGGTAAGTATAAATACCCCAGTACCAAGAACTCAAGTACTGTAAGCAGCAAACCTGTTTAGCTGCCTCTACATTACAATCTGCAGTTCATTGTGGAAAAAGAGTTCAGTTTTGAATAAGCTACAATTAATTTCCACCATGTGCATTTATATCCCTTTCTGCTAATGCAAGGAGCCAGCACTACACAGTTCTCCATTGGAACCCATTTACTCGTTCACACTGATGCACTTGTACTCAAATGCAAACCCATTGCACCACACATTTATATGGGGGGGGAGAACCATTCACACCTACTATATAAAATGTTTTTAAAAGGAAAACAAACATCCCAGAAAGAATTTACAGCCTGCCATAAAGTTATTTAGATTCAATTGAACGTGAATTTCAACCCCTAAGTGTTTTTATTACCATGCTTCGTTAGAAAATTTCATACATTGCATCTCCAACCTCCAGACACTGAACCAATATTATTACGCCAATAAAATGACCTGGGGTTAATTATTAGATACTTTCACTTGCTTAGCTTTATTGAGCTATCCAGTAAATTGATTGCTTGTAGAAAAATAGAGTCAGAAGCAGTGGTGTAACTACAGACCTCATGGCCCGGATGCGGAATTTGGACTAGCGAATCCTCCTACACCAGTATAGTAGCCACATGTGCCCCCCCGTATGGCAGCCAGATGGGCCCCTCCCCAGTATGGCCGCCAGATGTGCCTCTCCCCCACCCCTCCCCAGTATGGCAAGCAGATGTGCCCCACTCTAGGGGGTGCTGTTACTATGAGATGGAACGCAGGACCAGGAAGTAAATGAATGCGGCGCTGGACCCCGGCAATGTGTGTATCACCATTACAGACTCCGGCTCTCTGCATTTGTCTGCTGCTGCGCGCCCCCATGCAGCAAGTAGGGAGGACAAGCGGGCCCCCCAGAAGCAAAGGTCCGGTCGTGGTAGTGACCATGGCCCCTAGGCTACTGTTCAGAAATGAATCTTTTGGCTATGTATGTAGAAGAGAGTTCCCCTTTCATATTGGAGGATGCATCGCCCTATTAAGTGGTGCAGAGCCATTCTCTTGTGTATGGTTTTGCGATTACCTACACGCCTTACTAAATCAATGTACATGCTGTGTGAGGCGTTGCATTATAAGGATGATAAAGGGCAGGAGACTGTTAGCTAGGTTTTATTAATATGGATTTTGTTATCACCTCCGTCAGTGGATAAACTGAAATCTCTTCAGTTAGGCTACAGGCAGCAATATAAAGACTCTGTGGTGACAAACTACTACATCAGAGATTGAATTGCTATCCATAGTCCCACTGTGAGTCTTCATACTTTTACTAATGACACTGATGGAACAGAAAGTGGAGGTAATCTTATTCAAGAGGAAACGGTGCATAAACACATCCAATTTTGATTGGCCAATCACTGGCTGGTTTTACCATTCCATGTAGTACGAGGGCCGAAGAGTTAGCTCTCATACTACTCAAAGTGGTAAAATTGCAAATAGTTTGTGCATATCAATTGTATGAAGTGCAAATGTGTGCATAAAAGGCACATAGCAGGATGGAAAATTATCAGGAGGTAGTAAGGGGTGTAGGGCACATGATGTCCTGGCCCAGACACTAGAGTCTTTCAGAAATGTTATTTAGCCCAAACCAATGTCACTTGTAATGCAAGCAGTGACTGGAGGATGGAGATGTCAGATTGGAAGGAGTGGAACCTCCATATTGGTCAGACAGGATTGGTTCATCAATAAGTTTACGGTAATTTTAAGTCACCTCTTTGGAGGGGTGATTATTTGTTACCACATTAGACTGACTCTCTGGTGGTTCTGTGGTCTGTGCAGCACACACAGCTGGATCTGGAAGAGAGAGATTCTGGAGATTTTGCACAGGACATTATCTACTTGCACCCTGTGCACAACCAGTACTCAGATGGACCAATGAGCTGATGGTCTCAAGTCACCCACCTATGTCAAACAGAGTTACAGAGTGTAAAGTGGGTATGTACCTATACAAATACTCATAAATAATGCAATGGACCTCTTACTTATCTTGTTTGAACTCCAACATACATCTACTGCTCCAACTGATAGTGCATTAAAGACTTAGCAGCCTCTGTAAACAGTGTTTACAGAGGTTTGTGTCTAGAGTCAGTTTATAGTGTACCAGAGACTGGAACAAGTTCTATTTTAGTTACCAGGTGCTTCTTCAAGCCCCCACAGCATAAGGGCCCGTTTCCACTTGTGAGGTGCGAATTAGTCACGGAAACCGCAAAACGAATTAGCACGCGTATGCGAATTTTACCACGAATTCGTGGGCGTTTTTGTATATGTTAGTAAGTATGCGAATTTAAACATGTCAGTGCCTGTGTGCTTTTACATTGATTTTATGCGAATTCGCGGTAAAATTTGCATACGAAAATGCATGCAAATTTCCTATTACATACATTGTATGCAATTCGCATAGCGGTATGCAAATTCTGAGAGGTCTACCGTGCAGATTTTTTGTGCACAGAAAAAAAAAAAATAAAATGCTCAGAAATCCTGACAAGTGGAAACAGGCCCATCCACTTGTATCGTCTATGCAAATCTGCATTTAGGAAACGCATGCAGATTTGCTCTAGTGGAAACGGGCCCTTACAGGTCCCTTGTTCTCACAGTCCGCACCACCCATCTAAAAGCTTGCGGACTGGCCCACACATGAGAAGTAGGCAACGTTGGGCAATATTAAGGTGAACCAGAGATTAAAATTATTGAAGATTTGATACTTACCCGGGACTTCCTCCAGCTCCATAAGCTCGTCTGAGTCCCTTGCTGTCCTCTCGCAGTCTGCCATGCAGTTGCGATCAGCCCCGGTAACAGGCTCAGTCGCGTCCAGTCTGGGTCTACTGCGCATGCACAAGCCAGTTACTGGGTCTGATTGCGGCTGTACGGCAGACTGCAGGAGGACAGCGTGGGACTCAGACGAGCTTATGGGGCTGGAGGAAGCTCCGGGTAAGTATCAAATCTTTAGTAATTTTGATCTCGGGTACACTTTAAAAAAAAGGGGCACGGTGGTGAAGTGGAGCGAACCAGTAGGAAACAGAGGAAGCTGTAAGGCTATGGGGGCTGGAAGAAGATAGTAAGAAGAAAATAAAACTGGTTCTCTACATCTCAGGTTTACTTAACCCTGGAGAGGAAGTGGGGAGCGAGACAGCCAATTTAAGTGCAGTACTGCGGCTGATATTTGGGCAGCCGTAATGGGAATTGTGGCTATAATGGCACTCACTAATTTGGGTACCGTATTGACTGAACTGGATATATCATGAATACTGAAGACTATGTTGGCGCTTTATAAATACAATAAATAACTTTGCTTAATGTGATGGGGAGGGAGTGCAATATGATTTTCACAAAGATGAAATTACTTTGGATCAAAGGCAGGTCATTTCGTTAGTTGATAAGTAATTGGCAGACATGCTTTAATTGTATGTTATGTCAGACTTTAGGCCTCGTTCACACCTGCTGCACTGAAAAAACAGTGTTAAAGCGCGTGGTAAAAACCACATGCGCTTGTGCGCGCTTTAGTGCGCGGTTCTGTGCGCTTCTTTAAAGCACGTTTTGCTTACTGTAGCAGCAGCAGTCAAAACTGTTTTTGTATGTAAATGTATTTTTTTTCTCCAATTAGGGGTAAAAAACGCATGCGCTTCTATGAGCTTCTACGAGCTAAAAAAGCGCACCCATTCACTTGCATTGCTGTGCGCTTTACAGCTCAGCGCACAGAAATGCATGCAACCCTACGTTTCTGTAACGCTGCTCAGCGCAGCGATGTGAACCAGCTACATTTAGTTACCTGGAAAAATCAATACCTTGCTGATCGCACAGGGCAGTGCGCTGTGGAAAGCGCACAGAAACGGCCCTGATGTGAACGAGGCCTTAGTTTTTGCTTTAAAGGAAGTGAGAGGGATATGGAGGCTGCCATTGTTTTCTTTTAAGCAATGCAAATTGCCTGACTGTCCTGCTAAGCCTCTGCCTCAAATAATTCTTCGTACACACATGCAACTATCCCCCCCCCCCCCCCCCCCCCATCTCCAAACTTGGTCTGTTGGACGATAGTTGGGCATGCGTACGCACAGCACACAACTAGACGAGCGACTGATAACAGGCTTTTTGCCCAATCCAACTGGAGGCTCAACTCATATGACTATTGGGCTGATATCGTGCAGTAAGCCACATGTAGAAGTCGTTTGAACAACTTGTACGGGTTTTAAATGTGGCCATATCATACAGTCTGTCATTTTGCTTGCTCAGTATGCAAATGAGTTGGTCACTTAGAAGGTTGGTGCACAGAACATGTAATCGCTTGGTCGCTCATGTCGTCGGGTTGGTTGTGCGCTTTGTTGGACGTGTGTACGAGCCTTAAGACACAGATCCTGAACAAGAATGCAGATCAGATGTTTGAATGCATTTGCCTCATATTTGTTTAGACACTTAACAATACAACAAAACCTGAGTATCAGTATTCACAACAAAATTTTTCTCTCTATACTGAATCTAAAACTTAACTTTTATTAAAGTCTGAATCTTAAAAGCAAGGTATTGGCTGAGCATACATACTAAATTACACTTGTAGGCATTTGTCTAGCCTGCTCTGTCAGCATATGAAGGGGATAACTAGATTATCCCAGGCCTATAGGCAAATTGCTAGTAAAGTAAAATTACACAATCCCCACCAAATAACCCGACATGTTTCACTTCTAACTGAAGCTTTTTCAAGGGAATAAGTGCTAAAAACGTGCAGATAGTGATAAGGTGCAAAGATGCATTGTAAAACAAGTATAAGTTATAGCCTGTCGGCTTATATCATTGTAGCAGCCAGCTACAATGATATAAGCCGACAGGCTATAACTTATACTTGTTTTACAATGCATCTTTGCACCTTATCACTATCTGCACGTTTTTAGCACTTATTCCCTTGAAAAAGCTTCAGTTAGAAGTGAAACATGTCGGGTTATTTGGTGGGGATTGTGTAATTTTACTTTACTAGCAATTTGCCTATAGGCCTGGGATAATCTAGTTATCCCCTTCATATGCTGACAGAGCAGGCTAGACAAATGCCTACAAGTGTAATTTAGTATGTATGCTCAGCCAATACCTTGCTTTTAAGATTCAGACTTTAATAAAAGTTAAGTTTTAGATTCAGTATAGAGAGAAAAATTTTGTTGTGAATATTGTTTAGACACTTGCCTGAAAGATGCTACTTCCCTAATGTTAGTACCGGTAAACAGTCCTCATACTATGTAGATTTGGTAAAATTGGACAAGATTTTACAATCAAGTTTGCAAGGCATGTGGTCAAAACATCATACCCACCCCTTCCGGAGAACAACTCACCTTCTCCATACTTATCAGTATGCTGGAAAGCTTGGACCAGACGCAGAGTCTCATCTACAGAGCGACCCACGGGTAGGTCATTGATGGTGATCTGTCGCAGGATTCCCTTGTCATCAATGATAAACAGCCCTCTGCAGAGCAGAGGTATGGTTACACAGCAGTCACAGCACAAATATTGCACAACTTCATTAAAAGACAACTGTAACGAGAGGGCTATGGAGGTTGACATTTATTTCCTTTTAAATAATACCAGTGGCCTAGCTATCTTACTGATCCTTTAACTCTAATACTTTCATCCATAGACCCTGATCAAGCATGCAGCAGATCAGGCGTTTGGCATTACTGTCAGATCTGACAAGATCAGCTACATGCTTGTTTCTGGTGTGATTGAGACACAACTGCAGCCAAATAGACCAGCAGTGCGGCCAGGCAACTGGTATGGTTTAAAAATACATATATTTACAAAGATCTGTACATGAGTCCTGAAAGGGGGCAAAGGGGGACAAATGAGGGAGAAAGAGGGACAAAGGGATTTGGTTTCCAAAGAGGGACTGTCCCTCCAAAAAGGGATGATTAGGTGTTATGCACACTATTCAAAAGTAAGTGTGAAAGGGGCCTAAAAGAACCTATGGGGACATCACACTTGACAACCAGTTTCAAGACCTACCATTCTAGTAGGTGACAGGGGGGGGAGTTGAGGGGTATGGGAGCTTGGATTGAACACAGAGGTTGACAGATTTCTACCTGAGAAGACAGCCTCATGATTCTACTCAGTATGTACTGTATTTCGCACTATGCAAGGCTGAGAATGACAAGCACTGTTACTCCCATCTGAATATTTATTTATAGCCTACTGATGGGGGATTTTTGTTTGTGTTTTTTTAAACAAGCAACTGCTTGTATGACAAAATTTCTATTTAGACTCTTTACAGTGCACCTGAGAAGTGGGTCACATGACTATATTATACATACCTGGGGCTTCCTCTGGCCTGATTGCTCCCACACCCTCCTCTGACTTCTTGCTCGCCTGCAATTTGCCCCTGGAAAGTCCTCCGGTCTGACATGAACACTGCAGGAGAGCGCACAGCCAGGCTGCGCATGCTCGGATTGGCCCAGACTGACTGATATTCTGGGGCCAGTAGCGGGCGAACGGGGAGTCAGAAGAGGACGGCATGGGAGCGATCAGGCTGTAGGAAGCCCCAGAAGTATGTACTGTATACCTTATTCATGTGGCCCTATCTCAGGTACACTTTAAGAAATACCAATATATTGAAGGAAAAAAAAAAAAAAAAAAACCCCACACACCACACATTACCCATGCAGTTCACTGTGAGGGCGCGTTTCCACTAGTGTGGTGCGATTTTTGCTGAAAATGTATGCGTTTGTATGTGAATTTTTTTAAGTATGCGATTTTAACCATGTCAGTGTGCCTTTACATCGGTTTTACTTGAAACCACATGCAAATTTCCTATTAAATATATTACATGCGAATAGCCCACTAGCCTTCCGGTGTGCGAATCCTGATGGCTCTGCTGTGCACATTTTTTCTGCACAGTCCACCGCGTAGATTTCCTGACAAGTGGAAACAGGCCCATTGACTATTATTGACTTTGCGAATCTGCATGCAGATTCACTCTAGTGGAAACGGCCCCTAAGACATTACATTCACATTTATCATACATTTACCTGAAGGTGACGCCCTCATCATTTAAGACACCATAATCTGTACCGATGGTACGACGCATGTCAGATGCTAGGGGGATTTTCATGGGACCCAAACCGCCCTCTTTCCTGGAAGTGTTGGTCCTAAAAGAAAAACCTGAAGATGGTCAGTCTTGTGGAAACAATATGAAAGTGATAAATCAGATTTCTTATAACTCCTTCATTTCCTGGGGTTTTAAAACCACCAGCAGCCAAAATCTTATGTACAGTACCCAGGAATGTATCTGAACTGTACAAATAAAAAGAAGCCCAGTGGGCCAGAAACGTCTGTGTGGACCTGGCATTTGTGGAGTGTCCTTGGTACAGCAGCCAGAGTTTACACTCAATTCAGCCTTTTCCTGCCACAACTTCCATACCCACGACATGACTTTAAGAATTTTTTTTTTTGCTCTGATTGTTTTCGGGATACTGCGGACAGTCGTTAAATGAGGTTTAACAATGCTGGACTACAGGTGACGATTGTTCATTTGTTTTAGACAGTCACGACAGATCACGTTGTGACCAATCATTCAAATCTCCACTAAAGTCAATGGACTTTATATGATCGGTCCCAGCTGGTCTTTCGTTGTTTGGTTTCACGATTATGCCAGATGGATCAGGAAACAATTGTGAATTGGCAGAGATCCCCAAGCCATCTGGCCGTGGGTATTTATATTAAGGGCTTGAGCCCACTAACGCAATTGAGTGCAGTTGTGTCCGCTTTTCAGCAACACATCAATGTTACAAATGCTGAAAAGCGGACACAACTGTGTACAACTGCACTAGTGGGCTCAGGCCCTGACTCTAGTTTCAATATTGCGAGATGAAACTTGCAGTTTAACTTCATATATTTAGTGACAGAAAAGAAAAAGGGCGCAGGATCTGAAGTAGTTCTACTGGATAAAATATGGATATGGCATATTGAGGCTGCCATATTTCCTCTTAAACAATGCTAGATACCTGGCAGTCCTGCTGATCAGGAAATAAGCATGCAGCAAATGCTGTCAGATATCTGACCTGCATATGTTTGTTCAGGGTGTATGGCTGGACCCTCAAAACACAGACAGCCTAAGGTAACATTTTTCAGATCAACCGATAGTGTCTTCCTTGAGGTAAGCCACCTCCAATTTTTTTTTTTTTTTAAACCCCTCTTGCATTGCACACCCTCCCATCAGCAGGCTTATGGCCTCAGTCTGGTCTACCGGGCCATTAACCTGCTGGGCGGTCTGGACGAGCTCAGCTCGTCCAGTACCGCCGGAGCCTGCCGCTCAGGCCCTGCTGGGCCGATTTGGCTCAAATAAAAAGCAGCACACGCAGCCGGCACTTTGCCAGCCGCGTGTGCTGCCTGATCGCCGCCGCTCTGCGGCGATCCGCCGCGAGCAGCGGCGAAAGAGGGGCCCCCTAGCCGCCTGAGCCCAGCGTAGCCGGAACAAAAAGTTCCGGCCAGCGCTAAGGGCTGGATCGGACGTCGGCTGACGTCGATGACGTCACTCCGCTCGTCGCTATGGCGACGATGTAAGCAAAACAAGGAAGGCCGCTCATTGCGGCCTTCCTTGTTTATTCTGGGCGCCGGAGGCGATCGGAAGATCGCCTCCGGAGCGCCCTCTAGTGGGCTTTCATGCAGCCAACTTTCAGTTGGCTGCATGAAATAGCTTTTTTTTATTAAAAAAAAACCCTCCCGCAGCCTGCCTGGCGATCTTAATAGAACGCCAGGCAGGTTAATCCCTTGGTTTTTTTTCATAAGAGAGCAACAAAAACCCAGTGTGAATCCAGGACATCTGAATGGAGACAGAATGTTCACGTTTTACTTGGTTGCCCAGTCAGCAACCTCGCTTTATGAGTACCAGTCATATCCATCAATCATCCCTGGTTAACAGTATTACACTATTTGGGCTCCTTTTGTCTCTGTGCGTTTTTTAATGAGGATCTGCATCTCATCTCTCAAGCAGTTTCCAGACAGAAAACGGTCTAATGGGGAAACTATAGAACCTCAGTTTTTAATGCAGTATTAGGGATCATGAGTTTGGGATCCATGTGGTCAGCACAGCAGAGAGTGCTGTATCCTACATTGAAAATAATTCTTAACTAAAACTGATCTTTTCAGTGATCAGTTACATTATACTCAGCTGACCACTATTGTAATTCCTGCCATGAGCAAGTGTGAAAAATGTCCTGCCTGTCCTTTCCTCCCCAAAGGAACAAAATGGACTGCCTGTGCAAGGATCAGGGATAAAAGTTCTTGTACAAGATCATTTTAGGTGACGTTTATCCCATCTCTATGTAGCTTAACAATTTTGGCTGGAGAGTTAGGCTGCACACCTGACCATCATAGATCTGGTACAGTTGTACCTATGGAATCAGATATGCTCAGAAGACCGGACGTACCAGGCCAGGTGGGAGAAATGAGAGTCCACAGAGGCTGCAATGACTTCAGTGTTAAGCTTCTGGAACTCCGCTACACGTTCACTGAAGGCAATGATCTCTGTAGGGCAGACAAAGGTGAAGTCCAGAGGATAGAAGAAGAGCACCACATATTTTCCTACAAAATACAAAAAAAAATAAAAAAAAAATTAAGCAATTTAGACATTTGTTTTGACAAGAGTGCACGTTGCTAGTGGAAAGCCATTACAGCGGACCTGAACTCAGAACTTCCTCTCTGCTCTAAGGCTGCATTTCCACTTGTGCGGTGCGAATCGCCGCAGCAAAAATTCGCATGCGGGTCTATGCGAATTTGCATGGACGACGATTTATGCGAATTTAACCATGGCAGTGCTGGTGTGCTTTTCCATTGTTTCTATGCAAATTCGCATGAAAATTTGCATACCCAAACCTCATGCGAATTTCCTATCAAATACATTGCATGCAATTCGCATAGCGGTATGCGAATTCTGATGGCTCTGCCATGCGAATTTTTTCTGCACAGAAAAACGCAAAGGAATCCTGACAAGTGGAAACAGTCCCATTCACTTGTATTGCTATGCGAATTTGCATGCGGAAAAACTCATGCAAATTCGCGAGTGGAAATGGGCCCTAAAAGATGAGCAACATCATAATAAAGACTTTACAGAAAACCATGCATTTGTTGCAGCTGATACAATTATGCAATAAATCTGATTTACTCATCAAATACTCCAGTGAGGTCAGTCAGCTAGAGCATGCAAGAGCCCTGGATAGGCAACATGGGTCGCATTTATGAAAGAGTAAACAGCCTCTCGTATGGCTAGAACACCTTAAGCAGCATGGTATTGATTACAGGTAAACAGTGGCCACCACCAAGGGACAAACCACAGACCAGGCTCAGTATTTTTAACAGCAGGGAGTTACACTTTATTTGCATAAAAACACAAAGCAGATCACTTACATTGTGGGTCCATGCATACTGAACCCTCACTGCATAAAAGAGCATACAAGGTTTCTGCACTGACAAACATCCAAGTGCACCTTATAATATATAGATGTAGTGCCAATAGAGATAGCCCGTCTCTCCTTACCTACCAGGTTTCGGCGCTATGCCGTCATTGTGTTTTTATGCAAATAAAAAGTGCAACTCCCTGCTGTTAAAAATACCAAGCCTGGTCTGTGGTTTGTCCCTTGATGGTGGCCACTGTTTACCTATGAGCACTGGGCGATTGCAGGCTACAGCAGCGGGACAAAAGGCCCATACACACGTCGGATTTTTCCGGACGGGTTGTTTGAACATCCCGTCGTTCACACGCCAAATCGGGCGTATGTACAGTCCGTCGTTCGGGTGATAAGACTGGTCTGCCTGGCGGATCGGTCAAAATCAGTCTCATCACCCGAACGACGGACTGTACACGCCCGATTTGGCGTGCGGACGACTGGACTGGATGTTCAAACGACCCATCGCTTGGAAAAATCGACGTGTGTAGTTATTACAGCACTGAGGAATAAATATACATCTCTGCAGTTCCAAAGTAGATTAGGAATAACCTCTGGGGGGATTGTGAGAGAGAAGGGGAAGGGATATCTAAGGGGGGGGGGGGGGGGTGTAACTGTACTGTTGATTTATTTTGTTATGCAAAAACCAATTAAACCCTACTTGTTAAAAACAGCCTGTCCTGCAGAAACATACAATCAATCTTTCTGAAGTAGCTGCATTTTAAGATCACACTTATTTTTTCTAAGAACAGTACCGGTAATTGCTGCTTGTAGAAATATCATTTATATTTATCAGCAATTTCGTACCAGTTGCCACATTTATAAGGTGGAGATCAGACCGCACAGCCACTTTATTAGAGCATATGTTGGCACATTATTATTATCCCCATGGGAAACAATGAGAAACAGTGGTCTTTGTTTCCAACACCTATTCACCACTTTATATAACTGACATCTTACGCAGCACTTTACAGAGTACAAAGCTTTGTCAGTAACTATACCTCAGAGGGGCTCACAATTTAACCCCTACCATAGTCATATGTCCATCATAGTCTAGGGCCAATTTTGGGGGAAGCCAATGCTTTTATCTGTCTTTTACCAATACCTGTACCGCAGCAATATTTGAGTGGTGAACCATGAGCGTCCCACTTTTTAATGCAAGATAATTCCGATTGTTACTGGAACCTCAGGATCATGTTAAGGAAAAAGAAAGACCAGCTATTTTGGCACCTCCACCCTGTGTTATTTGGAGCTTCTCATTGGCACTTAAAGAGTAACTGTTAGCCCCCAA
Source organism: Hyperolius riggenbachi (assembly GCF_040937935.1). Taxonomy (NCBI): domain Eukaryota; kingdom Metazoa; phylum Chordata; class Amphibia; order Anura; family Hyperoliidae; genus Hyperolius; species Hyperolius riggenbachi. Next base: position 72,260,817 of record NC_090651.1, on the reverse strand, counting down.
ATTGAAATTTAAATCTCTATTGCAATGTTTTATTTAGTATTTAAGTGAGCCAAAAAGCCAATGCAGAACTTAAAAATCTAATTTTTATACTATGTAGCCTTTTGGACAAGCTCCGGACGCAAAGCCGCATATCAGATACTGCTTAGCATGCAGAGCATGCCTATGTCTGGCCGACCCCCCTCTCCCCCCCAGGACCAGGTGCCAATATATTCTCCCCACCAAACAGCTGACCGCTCTGACACGGAGAGAGAGCGGGAGCACTTCCAGCGCCGCCACCGCAGAGCAGCTGCCGCCGTGCAGCTCTCTCACATGTGACTCGGCGGCGGCTGCTCTGCGGTGGCGGCGCTGGAAGTGCTCCCGCTCTCTCTCCGTGTCAGAGCGGTCAGCTGTTTGGTGGGGAGAATATATTGGCACCTGGTCCTGGGGGGGAGGGGGGGGGGGGGTCGGCCAGACATAGGCATGCTCTGCATGCTAAGCAGTATCTGATATGCGGCTTTGCGTCCGGAGCTGGGGGAAAAGATTACATAGTAAAAAAGTTAGATTGATTTTTAAGTTCTGCATTGGCTTTTTGGCTCACTTAAATACTAAATAAAACATTGAAATAGAGATTTAAATTTCAATTTGGGGGCTAACAGTTACTCTTTAATGGGAATTACAGTACTGCTATTCTCCACTTGTTGATTATCAGGGACAAAACTGGTTCCCACTTTAATAAAAGTTGCCACAGGGTTTTGAAAAGCAGAGAACAGAAAAAGTGGAGATCTTTATAATGGATTGTTTAACAAAGTCTCCTTTCTTTGTATGACAATGCCCTCAGTGTGACTTAGTTATACCAACCTCTATAATCCGATAGTGTGATATCTTTAAACTGCCCATCGGGCATCACGGCCTTCGCTGTGAAGTCGGGAGAGAGCTTTCCAATTTTTGCATTTCCGGAAGACATTTTTGACTGCAGAGGAAAAAAAAAAAAAAAAAAAAAAAAAAAGTTAGAGTTAGTTTCTTACCAAATTAAGAATAAAGCACAGCACTGATGCATTACTTGTCACTGTCTGCAACATAAGGATTATATAAAAAAAAAAAAAAAAAAAAAAAAAAAAAATCTGCACAGCCGAACCATCAGAATTCGCACACCGTAAGGCTAGTGAGCGATTCACCTGTAATATATGTAATAGTATGCAAATTTAATGCAAGAACACACAGGCACTGACGTGGTTCCATTTGCATACCTACAAACAGATGCGAATTTTAATGCGTTTTCGCGTTAAAAATTTGCATACAAATTAGTTTTTGCGTTTTCTGCAATGGAATCACACTAGTGGAAATGGACCCTAAAAGGGTCATCAGGCAAAACTGCTCCCCCCGTTCTACTTACCCGGGCCTTCCTCCAGCCCCTTGCAACTGACACGTCCCACACCGCAGCTCCGCTCTCAGCTGCTGGCCGGGGTCCCCACTGGTGCAGAGGCTGACCTCCTCTAGTGCACCTGCGCTAGTGACGTCAATCAAGTCCATGTTGTCTGTGGTGTACTGCACAGGTGCAGTAGTCCTACGCAGTACACTGGACAACGTGGGCTTGACTGACAACGGCGCTCGCGCAGGTGCAGTAGAGACAAGCGAGGTCAGCCTCTGCACCGGCGGGGACTCCAGGCCGGCGGTTGAGCTGCTGTGTAAAACGTGTCAGTTGCAAGGGGCTGGAGGAAGCCGTGGGTAAGTAAAGCGGAGGAGTTTTGCCTGATGACTCCTTTAAAGTGCATCCTTAATCCTCTGTAATAAAACCCCTGTGTCTGCATCCCATGTCCGTGTGTGTTTCTGCGTTTGCGCTACTGCGCACGTGCCGCAGGGACACCCTCTGGACAGGGAGCAGGACAGCCAGGCGGATGTGTGTGCCAGTGTTTAAACGGGCTAAGGTCACTAGTGTAGTAATTCAGTAATGGTTTCGCACCCCTTCAGAAGTCTGAGAAAAACTTCAGCTCCTTAGCAGTGAACACATACACAAGCACTGCTGTGCGCCTGCCTTCTAACCTGCCGGATTTACATGCAAGTCTCCCATTGCTGCCCTTGGTTGGATATAGCAGGACCGCTGATATACAAGACCTCCGGCCAGTACACACACACTAGAGGCAGATTCATCCTCAAGAGATCTTTAGTGCCAGATTGTCCTGGCTGTGCAAGGAATAGGATAGACTCCGCCCAGTCCTTTTGACGAATACAAATGTCATGGATGCTGCAAACAGACGTCCATTTTGAGAACATTCAGGACCTCTTCATCAGAACATACATGGTTCATTGATGAAGAGGACCTGTGCGTTTTCGAAACGGCTGTGTTAACAGCATCCATAACATTTGTGTTAATCAAGAACAGTTAGGCCTCATTCACACCCAAAAATGAAACCACAAACCTTTTGCATTTTTTTAGCGCTGCCTCCACCCGGCGCTCCACTGCGCACTGTTTTTTTTTTTTACTATCCACTATGCTGCTGTCTAATTCTGTGCATGGAGATGGGGGGGTTCCCTTCAAAAGACATAGGGGTGAAAATACTTGCAATATTTATTAGGGCCCAGTTTTTAACAGCAGTTTCTGAACCACACACCTACTACAATTATGCAGCAAGTAGAGATAATACAACTCCAACATAGCTGTATGTTGAGTCAAAAGTTTAATACTGTACAATGGAATAGCCTTAAAACAATTAGCCAAGCAAAATATAAACTTGGTCCAGCAATAGCACCACCCATTCTACTCCCACTACTGATTTCCAATAGGGGTTGCGACACATGTGACTGTACGAGTTGTACTTCTGGAGAACATTTTGCCTACCAGAAGAATAATGACTCAGTCACTTTTGCAAATACTGCCAAGTCATTCACTTGATTAGAATTTTTTTTTAAGGAATGTGTGTGCCAGGGGGAAATCACTGGAACGGAAGCAAAGTGATGTGAAAGTCAGCAACTTGGGCACTTTCCGGATTGTGAAATAAAGCACAGGACTTGTGATGCAATGTGATCACTTCTTCCAAAAAATTGATCTCGAAGAGAACCGAAGCCTAGAACTGTAAAAGCTGGATAAAGGATCAAAATATGGCGTGATTTTCTTATGCCTAAGCAGAAATCAGATGAGCTCCTCAGGTCAACTATGCTCTGAAAAAAGAGACCAAGCAAGGCTGATTTCATCAGCCAATCAGACTGGTATATACAGGGGTTGGACAATATAATGGAAACACCTAACATTTTGGCATCATAATCTTTTAAGCGATCAAATCTAGACCTATGTTTAAAAAAAAAAAAAAAAAAAAAAAAAAAAGAAGTGTTTATTTTTTTTTATTTGATGTTTAAAATAATTGTTTTTTTACAGATATTTAAACCAAAGTTGGTTATAATTTATAAAAATGGCAGCTCTCTCAGACTTTCAAAAAGGTCAAATTGTGGGTGCTCTTATGGTAGGCGCTACTGTAACAGAAACTGCCCGAATGCTAGGCATTTCAAGGAGGTACCGTTTCAAAAGTAATGACTGCCTTTGAAAGAGGGAAAAAAAAAAAAAAAAGTCCTCAAAGCACAGAAACTGTTCATTGGGAGCTGCACAAATCTGGATTCCACAGAAGAAGAACTGCATTTAGAAAACCTCTGCTCTCAAAGACAAATGTTTCAAAGCACTTAGAGTGGTGTAGAAACCACCAGAATTGGTCCCTCGAGCAGTGGGGGGGGGGGGGGGGGGGGGGGAATTTCTGATGAATCATAATAGTTTACCTTTATTTCCAACCTCCGGCCGAGTGTACGTTTAGAGACAGCCGAAAGCAGCATTTCATCCAGACTGCCTTCTCCCAACCGTAAAACATGGCAGGGTTCTGTCATGATCTGGGGTGCCATTTCTTGGAAATCCGCCGGGCCAATGATTTCCCTTCATTGAGGCTAAATTCACAGTGGGACGTTGCGTTTTGATGAGACTTTAAAGTCACACCGCAAACTTGCAATGCGCCCAAAAAGTCGCAATGCAGCGTTACCATCGCATACAGCAGATACAGTAAAAATACAGGCAATAAAAGTATGTTTCCAAGTCATTACTGAGCATGTGCAAACAATCCAACACAGCTAGTAACGAGTATAACGCACAGCATGCAGTACTTTTAACATGCAGCGTTAGACACCAATGCAACGTGTGCACTGTGAACGGCGCAATTATTTTTCATTGCAGTGAGTTACTCTGTTAAATGCTGTTTCAACGTGAGACTTTAACATCCCACTGTGAACTTAGCCTCAGGAATTAACAGCCGAGACTATTCAGGAATTTTGAGCGTCCAAGTTCATCCTATGGTTCAAGAACGGTTTCTGAAGGGGAATGCCATCTTTCAAGATAATGCACCAATCAATACAGCTAGAATTGTTAAAGAATGGCATGAGGAGCATTGTAATGAAGTTGAGCATCTCATCTGGCCACCACAATCCCCAGACCTCAACCTTATTGAGCATTTATGGTCATTATTCAAGTAAGAAGTCGATTTCCGCCGCCATCGGAATATGAATACATACATACAGTGTTCTCCCCAGAATTTTTTTCCAGCCGGGTGGCATGAAATAGTAGCCGGGTGGGTCGAGATGAAAGAATGCATGGCTGGTGCTTCTCTGCACATTTCTGCTTACAGCAGAGGTGGAGTTGAGCCGATAACAGCCGGATGCTCACCAAAACTAGCCGGGTGGAGCACCCGGTTAAAAGAGCCTGAGATAGATAGCCATACACATATTTATATGTCAGTCACATGACTAGACTTACAGCCTGCTGAACAAGATAAGTGTATCAAATTATAGGGATTCCCCACAAACGGCTGAGCAGTCAGATAAATGGTCTGGTGACGCACAGAGATTGGGAGTAACATCATCCCATCCTGATTTAGCCTCTATCAGTATATTAGAAAGGTGTGCAAAGGTTGCTGGTGTCACACCTGTCACTCTCCAGCACAAGAGTCACATTCCAGCATGACAACTCTCCTCGCCTCATAGTCCACCCCACCTCATTAATGACTGCAGGCCCAGCCCAAATGATACCCAACAGATGACTGCATGTATGCCCTGGTGCAGCCAAAACTCTAAAAAAGGTTTGCTCCAAGTTCTAGTTCACAGTGCAACAAAATAGTCATTGAACCCTTCACACACTCCCATGCAAATGTTCATACAGATGCTTTTACAGAATTCAGTCATACAAAAACCACTGCTATGCCTACAGCCGTGTGTGTCAAACTACTGACTACCGATGCCTAACCTTACACACACACACACACACCCCCCCCCTGTCTAACCTCAACAGTCTCTGCCACAATCCCCTCCCCCCCCTCAATTGCTAACCTTAACTCCCCACCACCCATTTCTAAGCTTATCCCTTCCTGCCTCACACCTAGCCTTAATCTTCTCTGCTACCGCATAACCCTACCCCCGCCCCTCCGGCTAACCCTTCCCATCCCCCACCTAATTTTAAACTCTCTCCACCACCGCACCCCCCCCCCCCCATTCCAATCCTTTCTTCGCAATACCTAACCTTAACTAGCCCCACAACCCCCCCCCCCCTCCCCCTTCAAAAGTAAGACCCTCACCCCACAGCTAACCCTTTCTCCCGCATGCCTTAATCTTAACAGTCTCACGCCGGCAAAAAGGTCACTTATTGGGTGCTGCCATAGGGGCCCATTGTAATTATCATCGAGGAGTGGAAAATTGGGCGCCTGATAAATATCAGGATTCAGGGCCGCACAGAGGTACACCAGTATTCGTAGCACAGCTGTCCCAACTTTAGCCCTGTAACATGCATGCTGCAAACATTCATTGCATCAAACCTATCTAAAGATTTGGAGCACAAATCCTGACGTCCTCTCAAGACAGCTAGTGAATTAAACTAATCCCACAGTATAAGATTGCTCTAATGTCAACAAAGACAGGGATCCTGGTAAGTATAACAGTTCTACTTAATTGATACCCAGGCCCATATGCAATTCACTTTTTCACCTGAGTTTTCTCCTAGGTGATATTTTCTCAACTTGTAAATAAAATGCTTTTTACACCACTAGTAATCAAACGAATACTCAAAATTATTGTGACAGTTATTTTCCACCTACTTTTTGGTACTTTTTCCATTGCCAAGTGCTAAAAAGTTAATTTAAATTGGCGATTAAAAATCATAACTTTGGAGAAAACTCAGGAGAAAAATGTAATTGCATATGGCCCCCAGTCTGATGAAACTTAAGGGGAACTTCAGCCTAAATAAACTCATTAAGTTACATTATGCTAATTAAAAATGGATAGCTAATATATTCTCTTACCCACCCAGTTTTAAAACAGTCTAATGTTTGCGATTTCATGGGGCAACCATCTTTTTGGTTGAAAGGAGGTGACAGGGAGCAGGAGACAGTTTCAACTGCCCTGTGTCCTGATCACTCCTCCCAGCTGCACGTGCTAGGCTTCAAATCTCAATTTGAATTAAAAATAATAAAATATATAAATAAAAAGAAATCCCATCTTGCTTTGTACAGCAGTGGGGGAAAGTGCCCAGGCAGTTTTCTTCTGTGCAGCTAAAAATGAGGCTTGGGTAAGAAAAACAAAGTTCTGATGCTGTGAAACTGTGAAACACCAAGGGCGGTGCTAACCCAGTTAGAGACTTTAGGCATGATAACCATTGCACCACGCTGGTGAAAAGCCAGTTTAGGCGTGATAAGTTTAGATCACACGCAAAGTCCCACACGCAAAGCAGCGCCATTAAACTCTATGCGAAATGCACCAGACTTTGCTAGCGCAAAACTTGATCAGCTGTGCACTGCGGTGCTAACCCAGTTGGCGCTTAAACTTATGTCTAAACTGAGTTTATGCATGATAAAGGGCTTTTCACCAGCGTGCTAACTGTTAGCACCGCTTTGTGAATCAGGCCCCAAGTCTTTTCAGTGCTACTGATTACATTTTTAGTCTGGAGATTCACTTTAATGGTGTTTTCCTCTACAGCCAACAATACATTTTACACAAGTGCTAGCCTTTCCCCAATCCCACCCAAAACCAGGTCTAAGCTGCGATTCCATAATAGTTTACAATGACCAATACCCATGTGTCACAGGAGCCCTAGTGGTCTGACCGCACTTAGCCTTCTAAACGGTGCCAGCGCACGGATCGTGCGAACTCTGGTCGCAGTCAATGCGCCGGAACCGTTAAGAGATAGTCGCAGACAAACCACGAGGGCGCCTGTGAGATACGGGTAATTACAACGTACACACACGATTCCACGGTATCTGCCACCACCACTGGTATGGGCCAGTGGACCCGATTTACTGACTGACTAGTCCTGCGAATAAAACGGTTAAACACACGGTATTCTGTCTAGCCAACAACAAACAAACAGTAGCGTATCTTCAGAGACCCGGGATCAGTTCTGTGTGTGCTGATAAGCAGGGTAGCGGACAGTGAATGACTTGGAGAAAGTAGTTTATTCACGCAATATAAATAAATATATACAGACAATTATTAAAATCAACAATTATTAAAACAGTAATAGCCAGTATAAAAAAAAAATAAAAGAAGGGAGAAAAAGACTTAGTTCCTGGAAAGATGTCCTTTAGTGGGAAAACTTGTAAAGTTCCTGGTTTCAATCAAAGTCCAGAGTTCAGACCAGGTGGATGCCAGCATATCCTCAAGCTGGCACAGATGAGTTCAAGATGTTTCAGGGTGGAGGACACTGAGTTTGGGTCCTCTGCCATTCTTATGCCCCTGATTCAGTAGGAGGGAGTGAGGGCGGGGAGCCACACACCCCCTTAGAAGATGAGATGAGCCCTCCCCTTGTCCTGGGGACCAGAAATCATATCTACCCATATATGGGCTCTATCTCACAGAACCGTACAGGTCAGGGCAGATTTATTAACATTTTCAGGTCTATCTCGATTTACCCAGCGCCCTGATACCAGACATGAGGGGTGGGACCCCTGTGGTATCATCAGGGCACTTTCAAACTGCCTAACTGGCAGTCCTTACCGCAGAATGTTCTGAAACTTCCTCAGAACCAGCATCGGGACTCATGCTACACTTCCCCCACGTTTGGCGAAGCTGCCATCTCAGGAACCCCAGAAATATGACAGATCTGGGAAGTTATGGATTATGCTATGAGACTCAGGTTATTCAGGATGTGTTCTAGCTGCTAAAAGTTGACTTCCTTTTGATCTTTACCAGAGAGCAAGGTGTCAAGACCTCCCGAGGATTCGTAGCCTGCCTGGCTGCACCTAGGCATCCTGATCACGCTTTGGTTAATTAACATCTACATGAGATCAGCTAGGTGTCACCTGGTTCCCAGAACAGAAAGGGGAATTGTGCCTTCCACAGGGAAGATGTCCAAGCTAATTAACACCTCCCCCCCAGGCTTCCACTCAGCTAAGACAGATCCCCCAGCTGTTCCTAGGCAGAGGGATACTACACATCAAATCTTGGTTCTATTGATCTGAAGCGCAATCGATGCAGGGAATTGAGTGCGATCGCTTTTTCTTCACGGGCAGTTCCAGGACGCGCCTGCGGCCCCGCAACCGTCCATGACACCATGGATTGCCGAACTACAGTTTTCATTCATTTGGCATCCATCTGCACAATACCAGTAAACAAGCACGGCATTTAATACATGGTTTAGGTTATATGGGTCTTCCATTTTAGAGGTGACCAAAACTAAAGGAGAGGAGTTCCCTACATGTGATGTCCACAATGGTGACCAGCATGTCTGTCTATGTATGCTGATGTACTATTTGAAGAAATAGGACAGCCATCAGGAAAGCTTGAATTCGTTTGTCCAAGAACACCAGCAGTAGGAGACACGTATGGGCAATAGACAGCAGGACTTCATAGCAGAGGAGCACCACTGGATACACTCCTCTGCAGCTCTGCAAGTCCACTGGAGAGATGTAAAGATTCAGATTAAGTAATTTCTGCAGGTGGTGTAAATACCAGAAGATTTAAGTCATTAATTAACTTGAACTTTGGGACAGTGAGGGCTCATTTACCTCTACACAGTCAGGATCAAAACCATCTCTGGGTTCCAAAGGGCAGCACCATTCCTGCCCCTGGACACCACAAATAATGAGCAAGGAGTGATGGGCCAGTAACACGAGGAGGTTAAGTTCACAAAAGATTAAGGCTTATCTTCCACACAGGATCTGCCACGCAGGAACGCAGAGGCCCCTTTATAGGGCAGCAGGTTCATGTTAAAGTTGAACTCCAGACATATCCATTTTCATATTAAGCTCAGAAGAAGTCCAAAAACAATGCTACCCCTGGATTGATAAGAGTTTTGCAAAGTCAAGCACATCGTGAAATGCTGGAAATATTTTCTGTAGTGCTGCTGTCAGCTTGCTCAGATCTGTTTTGCAAAACTGTCAAGCACCTCAGCCATAGTCTGACACACTTCATAGGTTTGTGACACTGATTAGAAGGCATTTGCAATAGTACAAGAAAGATATCCCAAGATGCAACACTGCTCAATATGCAAATCACCTCTTTATAGCAAGGCACACATCTGCTGGTGTCTTGTGAGCTAAGAGCTCCAACAGCAAACAGAGTGGTTGTTCCTCATCAGTGCATGGTATGGATTAATATGGCTCATGGTATGGATTGATATCAGAATCAGAAATCTTAATCGCCAAGCACGACTGGGTCGTGCCCGGAATTGGTTTGGCACATTCAGTTGCTCAGAGAGAAAAGTAGAATCAGTATCAACATAAGAAAAGGGCATAGTCATACAATCATACAACATAATCAGTGGTACATATTAGGCCTGAACGATAAACCGTTTTTGGATCGAAATCGCGATCACGGAAGTGACGATTCCGTGATCACCATGGCGGCGATTTTCATCCCCCTCTGCAGTCAGCCCAGCATTCTCCTCTACCGCTATGTGCAGCAGCAGCGGTTTGTGGCAGCTCAGCGCTAGTGCTTTCACTTACCATGACTGAAGCTGCTCACTCTCTCCCCCAACTTCTGCCTGTGCAGCCAATAAGCGGAGCGGACGGCAAACTCCGCCCACAGGCTCTCACTCGCAGTGGCTCATTAACCCCAGCACCTCTACATCACTAGCTGGGTGGGCGCCGCATAGCAGGCTGTCAATCACATGTTGTGCTACGGGCGTCAAACTCCGCCCACCTGCAGGCTCTCACACTTGGGGGACGGCTCACTCCATGCTAGGCTAACAATACTATTTTGTATTAGGGGCGGCAAAGTCCGCCCACAGGCTGTCACTCGCGACTCACTCCTCTCAGCGCTTCCACATTATTTGTTGGGTGGGCGGGTAGCAGACTCCGCCCACATGCATGCCAATCAAACTTGGTGTCATGGGCAGCAGACTCCGCCCGTCTTTCAAGTTGTGTATCGCCTCTGCCTCTTTTGCGCAGTTTGTCAGCATGATAATGGGATAATGGTGATGACTGCTGTGGTGTGACTGACTGCGGTGACCTATTCTTTCTGTGGTCTGCAAAGCTGCAGTGTGGCACTTTTATTATGGGCAAGCTAAGGTGCTATTCCTTCCTATTTCCTTTCTATTCATTGTAAATTTAGTGCTAAGGCTTGATTTAACCACTTTCGGACCAGCGGTCTCCCGGCACCTAAGAACCAGAGACCGCTGGTCCAATCCCGACGAATCGCCGCACCTTGCCGCCGCACGCCGGGACCCCCAGGATACAGACTCTTCCGTCTCTATGACGGAAGAGTCATGTCAGCAGGTCAGGAGCCGCTTTCATTGGCTCCTGACCCTGTTTTCCCATGTAAGCCAATGGGAGCTGCTTACATGAAAGACAGGGCCAGGAGCCAATGAAAACTGCTCCTGCCCGGCTCACAGTGCTCTGCCGTCAGAGGCGGTAGAGCATGCGAATTTCGACGGGTTGAACGTGACGGGAATGGCGGGGGCGTGCGGTCAATGGGACGTAGAAGATATGTCCGGTAAGGACCGCAGCGCCCCCTGCCCGCAGTAGATTTGTACTGCGTCGGGCCGGAATCGGTTAAAGTGAATCGAAATCAATTTTTAACAGAAATCGTGCAATTCAATCTTTTCCTAAAATCGTTCAGGCCTAGTACATATTAATAGTTAAGTGTGCAGCGGTGTAACGGTAGTCTGCAGGGTGCGGTTTAATCAGTTTCCCACTAGACAGTCCAAAAGGTCAGCAACATTGGGGGGGGGGGGGGGGGGGAACAGCGCTAGAGATGGGATGGCCTGAAGGGAGTTCAGGAGGTTGACGGCAGAGGGGAAGAAGGAGTCTCTATGCCTCGAGGTTCTGGTGTAAATGGCTCGAAACCTGCGGCCTGAATGGAGCCGGCTGAAAAAGCGGTGGCCCAGGTGTGAGGGGTCGCTGGCAATCCTCAGTGCTCTAGATCGTAATCTGGAGTTGTGGAGGAGGTTGAGAGAGGGGAGAGGTCTACCGATGATTCTCTCCGCCGATCTAATGACCCTCTGGAGCTTGTATCTGTCGTTGGAGCCAGCGTACCAGACTAGGATGGATGAGCAGAGGACGGACTCAATGGTGGCTGTGTAGAAGTTCGTCAGCAGCTCCTGAGCCATGGCAAACTTCTTCAGTTGTCGGAGGAAAAAGAGCCTCTGTTGGGCTTTCCTCTGGGTCAAGGCAGTGTTTGCCTTCCATCTCAGGTCCTTAGAGATGGTAGTGCCCAGAAGGCGGACGCTAGCCACTCTTTCAACCTCTGTGCCATCAATGTAGATTGGCGATGGGGTGGGGCCTGCTTCCTGAAGTCCACTATCAACTCCACAGTCTTGGCTGTATTGAGGACCAGCCTGTGCTCCTTACACCACTGGCAAATTCTGTCAACCTCACGGCGATAGTCCTGCTCGTCATTGTTTGTTATAAGTCCCACAATGGTGGTATCAGCGAATTTGATGACTTTTACCGAGACCGCAGAGGATCTGCAGTTGTTCGTATAGAGGGAGAGCAGGATCGGTGACAGGACACAGCCTTGTGGGGCCCCTGTGTTTGTTGTCCTAGGATGAGAGGCGATATCCCCCAGTTTGACAGCTTGGGACCTGTTGGTCAGGAAGTCTGTAATCCATACGTGAAGGGAGGGATGGACATTCAGTGCCATGTGATTGTTTTGGAGTATGCGGGGGCAGATGGTGTTAAATGCTGAGCTGAAGTCCAGCAGGAGGATTCTGACGTATGAGTTTGGTTTGTCCAGGTGGTTGTTTGTAAGCTCCAGGCAGAGGTTGACGGCATCATCAGTGGATCTGTTCGCTCTATACGCAAATTGTAACGGGCCCAGTAGGGCCGAGGTAGAAAGCTTAAGGTGGGACAGGACCAGCCTCTCAAAGGTTTTCATGATGACAGATGTTAGTGCCACGGGCCTGTAGTTCAGGTCGGAGATTCCCTTCTTCTTGGGGACAGGGATGATGGTGGACCTTTTGAAACACACAGGGACTTTGCCTTCCTGGAGGGACCTGGTGTAGATGGAGGAAAGACTGGGAGCAAGCTGCCGTAAACAGGTTTTTATGGCTCTGTGGATAGGACTTGGACAAGAACTACTAAATACCCAGATAGCTTATGGCAGATTTTGGAATCACCTAGGTAAAGCTAAGGTGGCCATCCACTATAGCAGCCCGATTTGGCAAACAGTTGACCATTGGATTGGAAAATTATCAGGTAGTGCTGAAACCAGGAGTTAGCTCACCTGGTAACGACATTTTTAGTAACACTCCAGGACAGGTACACATTGAGACTTGGCTCCTCCCAGGAACAGGAAATATCCTTCAGCCTCTCTATAAATTAAAGATGGACCCAGGGTCAGGCAGTATAATATCAAGTAACAGGAACTCTATACTAAACCTAACTCCTAATATTACATTTTCAAACATATAACATAACATGTATATCATGCAATATTTGATATATATGGGGGTGGGTACCCCCACCTGTCCTGGAGTGTTACTAAAAATGTCGTTACCAGGTGAGCTAACTCCTGGTTTTTCCAATAACACTCCAGGACAGGTACACATTGAGATGATAAGCAAGAAATCAATCACCAACCTCAGGGTGGGCTAACTGCCCTTAGGACAGTTCTTCCGAAGTCCTGATCGGTCTCCGTTAGCCGATCCAGTCGATAGTGCCTCATGAAGGTTCCCAGGTTCTTCCAGGTTGCCGCCTTGCAGATGTTCAATGGTGACGTACCTGCCCTGTAAGCCCACGTAGTTGCGGCTGCCCTGGTGGAATGGGCCCTCAAGTTCACTGGAGGCTCTTTACCCATGATCTTATATGACTCTATGATGCAATCTTTGATCCACTTGGCTATGGTTTTTGTGGATGCTTTTAATCCTTTGGATTTACTTGCATAATTGACGAATAATGATTCCGACTTCCTGAATTCCTTGACTTTTTCCAGGTAGATTAATAAATTCTCCCGCACATCCAATCTATGTTGTTTAGTCTCCTTCTCTGTTTTTGGATCCATACAGAAAGAAGGTAAAATTATCTCTTGTGTTCTATGGAACATGTCTCCTACTTTTGGTAGGAATTCAGGGCTTGTTCGGAGTACAACACGATCATTAAAGAATGAACAGTACGGTTCTTTGTGTGACAGAGCTTGGAGCTCACTTATGCGTCTAGCAGACGTGATCGCTACTAAAAACACAGTTTTTAGCGTACACATTCTAAGAGAATCTTCCTCAAATTCGCTAGATGTCAATGCCTGCAAGACCAATGACAGATCCCATTTAGGAAATTGTCTTACTGTTATTGGTCTATTTCTTTCAATTGATTTTACAAATCTAATTATAAGTGGATCTAGTGCTAATTTCTTATCTAAATAAACTGATAGCGCGGATATCTGAACCTTAATAGTGCTTAAGGCCAATCCTTTTTCCACTCCCTCCTGCAGAAATTCTAAAATTGTTGCCATTTCTGTCGATTGGAAGTTTGATTTTTCTAACCATAAAATAAAAGTTTTCCAGTATTTCTGGTAAATAAGGCGAGTATTTTCTTTCCTACTCTTTAGTAAAGTATTTACTACTCTGGTTGACAGTCCTTTACTCTCAAGGACAGCCCTTTCAGAAACCACGCTGTAAGTTTCCATCTTTCCAGGTTTACTACAGCTTGGCCCTGCACCAGTATCATATCCTCTGATACCGGTATTTCCCATGGTTGTGTAGCAAGCATTGACAGGAGAAGTGGATACCACGATCTCCTGGGCCAGTTTGGGGCAATCAATATCATTTGACACTGTGATCTCAACAATTTTTGGAGCACTATGGGAATCAGATTCAGTGGAGGGAAAGCATAGAGTATGCTTTGATCCCAATTCTGAGCCAGGGCGTCTATTGCCATTGGTTTGTCCATCACATTTAGGGAATAGAATTGTTTGCATTTCCGATTCGACCTGTTTGCAAAGAGGTCTATGTGTGGTTGTCCCCACTTGCTCACTATCAGTTCGAACAACTTCTGGTTGAGTGACCATTCTGTGTTCGTAGTCTGCACCCTGCTCAGCTGATCTGCTAGAACATTCAATTCCCCTTTTAGATGTACTGCTGTTAATGAGAGGAAATTGTGTTCTGCTATTTCTAGAATCTCCAGCGTTAGGAACAATAACCTCTTGGACCTGGTTCCTCCCTGGCGATTTAGGTATGAAACTACTGTTGAGTTGTCTGACTGAACTTGTACGTGACATGACTCTAGAAGATGCATCGTGCTCATTATTGCCATTTTCACTGCCATCAACTCTCTGAAATTTGATGACTGCTCTGCCATTGAGTGATTCCATAGTCCTTGTACTTGAACCTTGTTCACATGGGCTCCCCAGCCTGATTGGCTTGCATCTGTCGTCAAGATTTTTTGTATCGGTATGGACCACAGTCTGCCCTGTGTGAGATGTTGCGATGTCTGCCACCACCTTAGACTGTCTTTTATGTGTGGTTCCACTGTCACTGTATTGTCTAGAGTGTCTTGTTGTTTGTTCCACTTGGATAACATCCATGATTGTAGAACTCGTGTGTGCATCAGCGCCCACTGTATCGCCGGTGCCACCGAGGATAGAAGACCTAGCAGTTGCATAATCTGTCTGATCTTTATTGTCTGATAGGTATTGAATTTTTCCACCTCGGACATTATCTTCTGTACTTTCTCCTGTGGGAGAAGAATCCTCTGTTGTACTGAGTCTATAATGAATCCTAGGAACAGAATGTTCTGTGTTGGCGTGAGTTGTGACTTGTCCTTGCTCACAATCCAGCCTGCCTGCTGCAGCTGTTTCAGTACAGTCTGTCTGTGTTCCTCTAGATCTACTAAGGTTCTTGCCACTATTAACAGGTCGTCTAGATAAGGTATGACGATAATACCCTGTCTGTGTATGTCCCCTATCAGCTCTCCCATGACTTTGGTAAAAATTCTTGGGGCTGATGTTATGCCAAATGGGAGGCAGCGGAACTGGAGATGCTGAATTCTTCCCTCCATCTCCACTGCAAACCTTAGGAATTTTTGCGATTCTAGCTCTATTGGTATATGCCAATATGCGTCTTGTAGATCTATGCTTGCCATGAAGCCATGTGGTATCAGTAGGTTCTTTAATGAGTAAATTGATTCCATTCGGAACTTTTCGTATTTTATGTATGGATTTATGGGTTTTAGGTTCAGAATTATTCTGTACTTTCCTGAAGGCTTCTGAACCAGAAAAATCTTTGAGTAGAAGCCTTCGCCTCTTTGTGTCACTGGCACTACTGATACCACATGTCTGTCCAGCATATCTGTAATAATTTCTTTTAATGCTGTCTGATGTTGAGGCAAGCTCAGCGGCTTGGTCACTACAAACTTTCTTGGCGGTTTTGTTTGAAAGGCAATATGATAACCTCTTTTTATAAGATTTAAAATAAAAGGGCTCTTTGTTATAGTTTTCCAATGTGGAAGGAAATATCCCAATCTTCCCCCCACTTTCAATTCGTCATTGTTTGCTTTGTGTGATAGGGGTTTTGAAACTCGGCCCTGGTTTCCTTTGATCCTTGTTGAAGGACCATGTACATCTTTTATTTTGGTTATCAGGTCTGTCTGTTTGCCTGTTTTGACGAAAAAATCTCTTTCCTGCTTTAAACTGTTTCTTTTTCGGAAAGGATTTTTTCTTGTTGGCAGTTCTTTCCAGGACTTCATCTAACTCTGGCCCAAAAAGAGTATCTCCTACTACAGGAATAGCACATACTCTGTTTTTTGAAGCCATACTCCCATGCCAGGTCTTGATCCACAGATTACGTCTGGCCACGTTAGATATACCTGCTGCCTTGGCTGTTAATCTAATAGATTCCGAGGCTGCGTCAATAATATAAGCTACCGCTTTATGCATAACTGTCATTGAGTTAATTAGCTGATCTTTTGGCATATCCTTATTAATATTATCTTCCAATTGCTGCATCCATAATGCTAGCATTCTCGCTACACAAGTTGTAGCAGTGGATGGTCTGAAATTTGCACAAATAGCAGGCCATAATCTTTTTAGGGCATACTCTATCTTTTTATCAGATTGATCTTTAAGATAGCCCAAATCTTCAAACGCAAGTTCATCATCCTTGTTTACTTGTGAGAAAGCAGAGTCTAATTTGGGACTCTTGTCCCACATTTTACAATCTTCCTCAGAGAACGGAAAGCGTCTTTTAAATCCTCTCGACATAAATAGTTTTTTATCAGGGTTTTTCCACTGGTTTGTTATTAGATTCTTGGTAGATTGATGTACAGGGAAATTCAACTCTTGTGCGCTTTCCATGCCTTCGTACAATTTGTCATGCAATGACACTGTCTCAGTAATAGTCTTATTTAGATTTAAATCTTCATATATAGCTGATAACAACATTTCTGTCTCTGCCACAGGAAATTTAAATTTTGAAGGCTTGTTTTCTATTTCCTGTGCTTCTGTAGAACTTGCAGAAACCTCATTCTCACTAATTTCCTCTTCATCTGAAACAATAACAGGCCTGTTTGTTTTACTAGTAGCTTTTTTAGGGATTACTATTTCAGACTCTTTATGCTGAGTGGGTTGATCAGCTTGTGTCGGAGCGTCGGGCTTAAGGGGTACCGACGTAGCTTTAAATTCTTTTAATGTATCTTTTAAATCCTGTCTCAGAGCTTGAATATCTCTCTGAGACGCTGATTCATGTTTCATAACTTTATAAGTGCAATCCTTGCATAATAATTTAGTTGATGCAGGATTCACTTTCACATTGCACACAGGGCACCGTTTTGAGGGCTTTGCAGGGTCAGGTACATTTGCTGTAGTGCCCTGAAACAACACAAAGAGAAACAAACTAACTTGTCTTAAAGCCTATGTTATATCTAACATATTAACACTTTTCTTTTTTTTTTTTTTTTTTTAATTTGTGCATTAATTATTAACATTAGTTGCACATTAGTAAATATGCAATTGTTTGTTTATCATAAAAACATGAAACACCACTTTGCTTTGATATGGATATTCTTATAAACATAATAACCATCCAAGCCTGCAGTACACAAGAGTATGTAAAAAAGACAATAAGGAAGCTTGCTTTCAAACACAAAAACAGCTTCCCGGTATACCAATACCACAGACTCTTTGCAGCCCATCAAAGTTTCCTTGCCGCATACGGTTTTCCGCCCCCACAAGGGTCACCACCGCTGCCCAGATCTCCGCAGAGCAGTCTTACCCGTCCTGGTTCCTGCTCTACTTCCGACATTCTCCTTGCTGCGCGAGACGCCGTGTGCGGAGAACTCTGGGCGGCTACCCCTCTTCATCCGGCGCACAGGTAGTGACGTCACGCGACCCGGAAGTAATTCCATAGGTCACGGCCGGAGGACTTCCGCACTCTGCCTCCGCTATGTGCATCCTCCGGACGTCCTCCACCTTGCCGCTGCCTCCGCATGACGAGTCCTCGGGGCAGCTCTTCCTGAAGCGGAACCTTTCTTTTCCAAACCAGGCCGACCAACAGGGCTACAGTCCACTGGGAGCGACGCTTCAAAGCACAAACCCACAGGTACTCCACAGGGGAAAACGGACCTCCATCATATCCAGGCCCGCTTCAGTGCCAACATATCCCTAGCCACCCAGGCTCTCCGGGACAGCGAGCACACATAGAGAGACCTGGTTCCTGGACCAGGAAATATCCAATACTGCCTGACCCTGGGTCCATCTTTAATTTATAGAGAGGCTGAAGGATATTTCCTGTTCCTGGGAGGAGCCAAGTCTCAATGTGTACCTGTCCTGGAGTGTTATTGGAAAAAAATTGATTTCAGTTGCAACAGTTAGTTGGGATCTACTAGAAAGCACAAATAGTTAGCGATTTGTAATAGCATTTTGCAAGCGATTTTGGGAGCGTTTTCCCTGCTCCTATACAATTACATTAGAATGAAAATGCTCCCAAAATGCTGCATGTCTTGCAATTGCAATTTCCCTAATCACAAATCGCTCTAGGGGAATCTGTTCCATACATATATATTGGCAGAGCGTTTAGGGAAATCTCTACTAGAGGCTGCTAGGAGTTCTTGGCTCAGCACCACCGTGGAGACTTATGGTGGACAATACACATCGGCCTCAAATCAATTCACTTTTTCTCCTGAGTTACCTCCTAGGTGATATTTTCACACCTTATCAATATCTTTTAAGCCACCAGCAAGCAAGAAAATATGCAAAATAATTTTGACAGTTCTATTTCAAATAACGTCAGAACTTTTTCAATTGCAATGGAGAAAATCACATACTGACCTGGGAAAAGGGAAGCCTCTGGAGCCTCCAGAATCCTCCTTGAGGCCACTGATCCAGCAGTGGAACCCTTGGGAAGTTTGCGGCCGCGCTCCCGTCTGAAGAAGCGTGGTCAAAATGGGCTCTATTCTCAATGATTTTCCGCATGCAGAAATGCACTTGCGGCAAATTCTCGACTGAAAAAAAACCATCTTGAGATTCACAAATGTTTACACATGAAAATTACCGCATGCGTAAAATTTTACACATGAATTACCCGCATGCGTAAAAAATGCAGCAAAAGTCCACAAAAGTCGGTAGTTTCCGCAAAAAAAAAAAAAAAAAAGGGAGGCGCCTTATTTCTGACGTAACTACCGAATTTTTATCACCTACTAGTACTTGGTGATATATTTCGCTTCCCATTGACTTAAATGGAGTCTGGAGCCTTGAGTGCTGTGTTTGCTGGACTTTAATTTTTTTTTTTGGACCAGTTTCTTTATGCAACTTTTTTCCCGCATATTTACTATGTAATTACACACGTTTCCCAAATTAATTTTTTTTAAGCATTGTTCCCGCATGCGGGAAACATGCGGAACATTTTTTGGGAATGTGGAAAAAAATGCGGAATTTATCACATGCGGTAATATAGCGGTAAAAAAAAAAAAAAAAAAAAAATTCTCTTACCGCATGTGTGATTGAGAATAGAGCCTAATGCACATGACACCTCGCGCGCAGCTGCTCAGACTCGCAGAAATCTTTGCGGCTCCATGCCATTTTACACGCCGGCGCTTGTTCACAGACAGGAGTGCAGCCACACGCACCTCTCGACAAGCCCATCAATGGGGTTCTGGGCGGTCCCAGCCAGGGCTGGATCGTTGGAGGCGAGGTGGACAGGAAGCTATCCAGAGTCTTCCTTCTACTAAAGGAAGTATCTAAATGGGGCACTTTTTTCCCCCTACACTTTGAGAAGAAGATATACAATTATTTCCTGGGAGAAAAACTAAATTGAATAAGTTTACCATCTCTACAGTGTCCAATTTAAAAGACAGTACTGCAGCATTCACTGACAGAACAAGTGTTCTATTAAAAAAAAAAAAAAAAAATTATATACACAACTGACAGGACAGCTAGAACTGACAGAACACAGGGCATGCTGAGGCCAGTAGTTTATTTGAGTAATTTACAAACGACAAGGAATGCTGAACCTTTGTATGCTAATGCTACATCACTGGACGAGGCATGCGCATGCTGTCACTTGTAGTGCCACAAGAGTTTTATAGCCAGCTATTGCCATCTCCTCTGTAGCTAGCTGACAAATCCTCATTGATAAGTTAAGGGGTGGCCGCAGCCTGAACCCCTCTTGTACCGACATCATTCAGTGTGTACAGCGAGGGAAGGTCAGGCCGGGTGCTGGAATGCAGGCAGAAATAAACCGACTCGCAGGGCGAACAAAGCGACTATTGTGCCGACTGTGAGTTCTGGGGGCAGCCAGGCAGGTGAAATGGGCGCTGGGGGACAGGCAGGTGCAGAGGGGCGCTGGGGACAGGCAGGAGAGTTGGAACAGGGGCGCTAGGGGAAATTCGGGGTGCGAGCATTGAGCGGAAGCAGCCACTGAAAAGAGAAAGTACATCCAGTATATAGTTCCCATTCAGTTCTGGGCTTCTTGTTACCCCAGCAGGTTATGAGATGCAGACAGGGCAGGTGTGGGAGAGTTATAGGCGTGCAGAGGAAATGTAGCAAGTTACTCACAGTCACAGCACCACAGTCAGAGGAGTTCGGAAGATGTAGGGGGAGGAGAGGAGCGTTCTGACTGCTTATATCCTGCAACATACAGAGCTCCTCCCATAACTGCAGAGCATCCATCCACTCTCCCTGACACACTGCTGTGCTCCGCCCGGTACCGCCTCCCTCCATCCAACCATAACTGCAGAGCATCCCCTTTCCCTGACACTCACTGCTCTGCTCCGCCTGGTACCGCCTCCCTCCATCCATACACGCAGAGCATCTCCTCACCATGACATTCACTGCTGTGCTCCGCCTCCCTCCCTCCCTCCCTCTACTACCCATCCATCCATCCATCCTTCTCTGCAGAGTATCTTCCATGCTTGTCCCTCTATATTCTGTCCTTCAATATTCTGTCCCTCTACTGTCACAGTCCTGCCCTGCCTAGCTAAACGTCTTCCTAATCTTGTTTTATACTGTCAGTGTCATCTCGCATCCCTAATTTACTGTCACTCTACTGTTACCTTGCAAATCTCCCTGTATTATCACCCTGCTTGCCAAATGTACTGTCCTTTTACTGTTACTCTGCAATCCCATGCACTGTCTGTCACTCAGCCTCTCTAGTTTACTATCACTATTACTCTGCCTTTTGGCTAAGATCAAATGTAGTATCTGTTCTTGAGGTTTTTGGGGGGACCTGGAGGGATGGCACTGTGGCAGGGTGTCCCTTCTGGTCGTACCTCGCAGAGGCTGATTGAATGGATCTATACCATGGTCGAGGCTGAATGGCTGAGGGCTTTGCTTAGGCGTACTGCCCCTGGAAGTGGCGCTCCAGGTGCACCTGAAAAAACCTGAGATGTGGCAGATCTCAGGCGGAAGTAGGGTGCTTTGGTCTGTACTGCCCATATGCATAGCCAACTAACGCAGCTCCCCGGCCTTTTGGCTAGGGAGAGTGCGGAATTTTTATCACTCCGGCCGCAAGGTTGGGGCCAGCTTGCTGGCTCCGGGGACTTCGGTTCCCACCCGGCTCCCTCTCGGGGGAGCCACCCGGACCATGTGGACACGGTTGCCACATGGCCAGGCCCTTTGGGTAACCACTGGATACAGTCGGGGTCCTCGGAGGAGGACTCCAGGATCCTCCAACCCCTCGGGTGTTGGAGGATGCCAGCCCCTGAGCCGAAGGCAAAGGGGGAAGGTTCCCTTCGGGGAACAACCGGAAGGGCCCTGCTGCATTGTGGGGCCCGTGGCTACTTATGCACGTTTTGTGGGGGTGCTTTAGGGCACTCACGCTTTTTCCGTGCATGGGGCTAATAGCCTTGCTTACCCGGGACTCCTGTTGCATGCAACAGGAGCCAAGAAAGCTTAAAAAAAAATCACTATTACTCTGCAACCCTCCTGCACTGTCACTCTGTGACTCCCTAGTCTACTTTTACCCTTCAATCCCTCCTTTTTTTGTCACTTTGCATGCCTAGTCTACTTTCACTCTGCTATTGCCCTGCAATCTCCACTGTATCGTCAACCTGCAGTGCAATCCTCCCATAGTGTCCTCTGCATCCCTAATCTACTGTACATCTGCTACTCCCCTACTGTCACTCCCCTGTACTGTATTGTCATCCCTAATCTAATATGGCTCTGCCATTTCCCTGGACTGTCATTGTACACCCCTAATCTACTGTCAGGTACACAGGAGGACACTGGAGGCACAGGGAGACAGAGGTGGCACAAATGAGGACACTGGAGGTACAAGGAGACAGTTGGCACGAAGGAGGACGTTGGAGGCACAGGGAGACAGAGGTGGCACAGAGGAGGACACTGGAGGCACAGGGAGACAGAGGTGGCACAAAGGAGGACACTGGAGGTACAGGGAGACAGTTGGCACAAAGGAGGACGCTGGAGGCACAGGGAGACAGAGGTGGCACAGAGGAGGACACTGGAGGCACAGGGAGACAGAGGTGGCACAGAGGAGGACACTGGAGGTACAGGGAGACAGTTGGCACAAAGGAGGACGCTGGAGGCACAGGGAGACAGAGGTGGCACAGAGGAGGACACGGGAGGCACAGGGAGACAGAGGAGGACACTGGAGGCTCAGGTAGACAGAGGAGGACATTGGAGGCACAGGGAGACAGAGGAGGACACTGGAGGCACAGGGAGACAGAGGTGGCACAGAGGAGGACACTGGAGGCACAGGGAGACAGAGGCGGCACAGAGGAGGACACTGGAGGCTTAGGTAGACAAAGGTGGCACAGAGGAGGACACTGGAGGCACAGGGAGACAGAGGTGGCACAAAGGAGGACACTAGAGGCTCGGGTAGACAGAGGTGGCACAGAGGAGGACAATAGAGGCACAGGGAGACAGAGGTGGCACAGAGGAGGACAATGCCTATTATAGGCATTGAGTACCTAGGGACAATCAGCAAACATTGCACTTAATTTCACTAGTTCAGCCCTCTAGCAACCTCAACGACGACGATATGGCCCTTGGTCTAAAAAGTTTGCATACTCTTGCCTTACCTAATGCAATTAATTTTGCCACTCTTCATATAGAGCACTGAAGACTGACACAGGTAGTGCCAGCCCTGTCGTAAAAACAAAGACAAGAATTTGGTTCAGAGGGGGAACAGGGTATGGGGAAGACCTCTGGAGGTGTCCTGTGGGATCTGGCACATTAGCAGCCAATCCTCTCCGTCCTGTAAGTTGTGAGGTGAGGATTCCATGGATTGGACTTGTTTCAGCACACTTCACTGATAAATGATGCTCACACACCCAGCCTTCTTCTAAGGAAAAACATGATTCATCTAATCATAATCAGACAGTCAATTTGATTGCAGCTTAAAAGCATACTGAAATTGCAGCAGTCATATTCAAAAGCATTTTTCTGCACTTTGTTCTGATGAAGGGGACCCTCCGAGGCCCGAAACAATTGGCAGGTTGATGTGTTGACTGACTTATTGAAGAATTAAAGGATACAAGAGCCAAAGACAATAGGATTAATGAGGAGGGGAGGGGGGCAGGCATGTATGGGTAGTCGTCCTGATGCCCACCACTCCACCCGTTCCCCTTTCTGCCCCTCTGATGCTTATAAATGCCCTCCAGCACCCTCTTCTGAGACGGGCATCACTGCGCCTGCAACCTGCAGCATGTGGCCCGGAGCACTCTGCGCATATCTGCGAATATTGGGCACAGCGTGCTAACCTATTTTGGCCTTCGCCAAATTCAAAGGCAATTGCATACAAACTGCAAGCTACTTTGCATCTACTTGGAAAAATATCAGTTAAATCATCTTTATCCCATTGTCCAATTCTGATGCTCACCACCCCATTTAAAGAGACCCAGAGATGAACTAAAGTAAAGCTCTGATACTTACCTGGGGCTTCCTCCCGCCCCATAAACACGTCTAAGTCCCACGCCGTCCTCCCGCGATCTGCCGTTCAGCCATGGTGAGCCCCAGTAACAGGCTCAGTGACGTTAGTCCATGTCTGCTGCACATGCGTGAGAGGTCTGCGCATGCGCAGTAGACCCAGACTGACATTCACTGAGCCTGTTCCTGGGGCTCACTGCAGCTGAACGGCAGACCGCAGGAGGATGGGGTGGGACTTAGACGTGTTTATGAGGCAGGAGGATGCCCCAGGTAAGTATCAGAGCTTTACATTAGTTCATCTCTTGAGTCTCTTTAAGGGCAGGCAATTTCAGCAGTGGACGGGTCAGTATGGGCGCTGTGACTGGTCTATGACTATGCAGTGAGGTGCGATCCACTGAGTGTTCGGACACCTCTCTCTCTCATGCAGAGGCGTAGCTATGGGTGGGCAATAGGGGACACATGTCCCCGGGTGCATAACTGTAAGGGGGCACAGAGCATGGCCAGTGTACCCCTAAGTGAGTGAAAGGCAGCTTGCTGGTTGCCCGAAGTGCCCCTGCTTCTCTCCCTCCCTCTGCAGTAGAGTGCAGAAGTGTTAACCGCAGCAGGACAGAACAA